>NC_133860.1:4970000-5109270 GCF_047830755.1 Zonotrichia albicollis | reverse complement strand
TAGGAAAGGAAAGGAAAGGAAAGGAAAGGAAAGGAAAGGAAAGGAAAGGAAAGGAAAGGAAAGGAAAGGAAAGACAAATCTAGGACAATATTCAGTGCTGTCAAATATTTCGCGTGTGAGTGGAGAAGGGCTTTGGTGCAGGCGTCTCCCTCTGTATCGAAATTCCTAGCTAAGGACCCCGTGCTGTGGGAACTGGGGCAGGGGGTTTGTGTATCCAAAACAAGCCAGAGCGTCCCGCAGCGAGAGCCGTGCTTTCGCACCACAGCTACCGCTGGTGTCTCCGCCGCGGTTCCTGGCCCCGAGGGCATCCGCACGCCCTCCGCTCGGCCGGAGTTGATGGAGGCTCCATCGGGCCGGGGGAGCGCTGGCGTTACCCCGAGATCAGCCCCGGCGCGCCCCGAAACCACAGAGGGACGGCGGCCGCAGGACTGCGGGGCGGCTGGAGGGAGCAGAGGGATTCCCGGTGCCGGCACCCAGCCCTGCGTGGGCAGGAACCGGAGTCGCGGGGGCCCGTGAGGAGCCCCTGCCAGAGCCAATACCGGCAGCCGGGGCAGCGGGAGCGATGCTCCGTGCTCCCCGGAGCGAGGAAGAGTGGGGGAAACCTTGTGCGTGGGGTCCGGGCCCCGTCGGGGGGCACAGACCTGACACAACCCCAGCGCCCCTGGCTCCCCTCTGCCACCCTGGAGAAGTGAACCGGGAAATAAACATTTTCCTCCTTTTTTTTTTCTCTCCCCTTTGTCCGGAATCCGCAGGCAAGTGAATAGTTATTCCCTAGCCAGCCCCATGACTTCAGGTATGTCACGACAGCCAAGTGGCCGAGCAGTGGCGCGATGTCCCCCTCCACGACCCCCACCCCGCCGAGAGGGGCTCCGGGGACCTCCCCGGCGGGGCGCGGCGGTCCGGGCGCTCCTGGGGATGGCGGTCGGGGCCGGGCACTGCCGGGCAGCGAGCCTTCCCCGGGGGGCCTGAGGGGCCGCGGGGCCCCCCGAGCCGGAGCGGGCGCTGTCCTTGGTGCTGGGCCCGCCCCGAGAGCCGCCGGGCGCTGCCGCCGCCGGGAAGCGCGGGGTGGGAGCGCCGAGACTCCCTGGGAAGAGCGGCACCCCGCTCCTTGGTGTCTGCCCACCGCGCCGCCGCTTGTCGGGAACCGTCCCGGCTTGGATCTCAGCACCTGCTCAGTGGCGTGGGGAGCCCGCGGGAAACACTGCAATAAGCACCCGCTGTGCTCCTTGCTCGCAGTTCTGTACTCCCCCTTCCCTGCCCCCTTCCAAGAGGATACATGCTAAACTGGGAAAAGTACAAAGGAAACGATTTATAATCCAAACAGCCATCCCCATACAAAAAAAAACCCCAAACAACCCCAAACAACAAAATACCCCACCAACACCTGAAAGACCTATCAAGAAGTGTATGAGAGGTAGATTGCCCTCAGCCATTGGCAAAATTGGCAACACCTGGTTCACACCTGTGAACAGAGAGATCAGTGTTTGCAGGTTCCTGGTGATGTTAGGCCCTTTCTCCACAAACCGCAGGCAAGCAGGCCTGGACACTATATTATGGGGTATGTTATTTTTGTACCTGCTTGTTGTGGGCAGACGTGGAGGACCCTCCACATCACGGGCTTTACTATAGGAAAGATAATTTCTTGGCAAGTTGATTTGGAAGGAGAAAGCAGAAAGCAGACCCAGAAGGATGGGAGATGAGCAGGAAGCTTACTTATGTAATTGTAGCAGAGATAGCACTTTTAAAGAAGACAGAATCTGGAGACAGCCCTTTACCAGGCATTAGGGGATTAGGTAGGGCATGAGCAAAGAGAAAAGGAAATGACAAAAGAAGATGACCTAGGCCTCTCCTCAGAGGGGTCAGCTCTCTCCTGTGCTGCAATTCAGTGGAAATAACTGATGCTATTGTCTCCACTGGAACAAACCAGTCTGCAGACCAATCTTCTGTGAGTATTCACATTTACTTGACTCCAGAGGAGGAATACAGACAGTGTGGAGGGGTAAGATGCTTCAGAGTGGGTTCTCCTCTCTCTCTGGGTCTCCCTGGAGAGAGTGAACAGCGTTGGGCAGACCCTGTCCCTGCATCTCATAGAACCCCACGACAGCAGTCAGACAAGGGAGTGAGGAGGTGTGTTTTAGCACTGCTTTTATTTCCCACTCATGTTTCACCTCGTTCCTCCTGCAAGGCGGGGAGGCGCCGCAAAGCTGGTGTCTGCCTGGAGCAGGTGTTTGGAGATCACTCAGGAGTCAAATGTGAGAAGTTGAACTTCCCAGGTGGTAGTCTGTGCTGCAAACCCATTTACCCCTGGAAGGCTTCTGGAGTTGATGCTAGTCAGAAAAATGAAAAAAAGAAGCCACAGATAGGATAGCAGAAGGACTTCTCTCCAGGTTCTTAACCCACACAACATGCACTCCTTCTTTCCCAGGTACTGCTCTTCCCACTGTGGCCTCAGAAGATCACAGAGGGCCATGTTACTTGAAATGGGCCCCTTTATAAAAGTTTATTCTTCCCAAGAGCTTAGAGGAACCCAACTGCAAGGCAGCAACCTATGCAAACTTCTACCAGTTTATGGCTTGAAGCCCATAGAAGCTTTTGGGGGTTTTTCTGTGTTGTTTGCAGTGAAGTTAGGTGTGGGTGGCATGTCCCCTGGGATAGGTGCACCTCACCTACACTTTACACTTCTAAGAGGTCCTCCTGTACTTTGTGTGAATTATTACATTGCATTATATTACATTTATTATATTGTATTAAATTGACTTTAAAAAAGAGGTAAACCTTTCTAGCAGTACTAGTGTGGAGGGAAGAGGAGGATGTGGGGGATCTTCACTGATCTTCCAGTCAGTTCTCATCCCCAGGTTCTTTCCTCCTCATAACATTTTGATTGAGAAGGAAACTTGGAGTATATGTGTCCTAACTGGAGTGTGTGGTTACTGTGCAACTGATAGACCAGAACAAATTCTGCAGTCCAGGAAAGAGTTTTCTACATATACCATATATCTGTATACAGGGATAACACCCAGCTGAAACAAGGAAACTGCACAGAATGAATGCAATTAAACCCACTGGTCACTATGGGCCTGATTAGAGAGGGGGGATTGTATTTTTTACATTTGACCAAATTTTTTTCTCTTAGTTTAATTTTTTGATTGTCACAATTTAAATGACATTACTTAGAATGGCAAAATTTAGAGATGCAGTAAATCTTCTTGTCTGAATTCACTTTGAAGTAAGAATGCTAGTGGGTTTGAAATCCAGATCTACGAGCTAATCTCTAGTTTTCCCTTCAAATGGAATTCAGCTACAAAGAGCTTGGAAAGATTTTGCATCTATTCAGGAGGCACATCTTTAATTTTCTGAGGAGCAAAAAATCCACAAGAAACTTCATATGGCTCCTTAGGTTTTGCTTAGCATATGTGATAAAACATTGATTGTTGCAGTTTGGTGACCCATGAAATTTGGGGGTTAGTTTTCTCTTCAGACCAGAGCATATAATTATGCAAATAAAGAGCTGTCACTGATCTAGTGAAATACTCTCTAACACATGCAATCCAAAATGGAACAGAAAAGTGAAATTTGTGGTATTATGATGATACAATGATAAATGACATCTCCTTTCAAGTTTTTATAGAAGTACATTTTTCACACTTTGTCGAGTACATCAACATAATGCGGACGCACACACACATGCACACACACACACATCCCTGTGAGATCGAGATATCCATGAATGCGTGCAGTCACACACACACACATGCATCCTTCCACTATGTAAGATAGCTCTACCCTGGTGTACGAGGGATGTACACATTCTTGGCAGGTTATTTTTGGTTTGGTTGACTTGAGAATGGTGCAATATGTGGCTCCATGCAGTTTTAGATGTGACACTTTCCATTTGTACTTCTGAATGAAATTTCTAGAGGGGAGAAATACTCCACTACCCACAGTAAGTGATGTTTCTCAGAGACAGAGGAAAAATGCACATTTCCATGAAAAGTAGCGGCTTCTTCTGAGTCTGGGAGAATCACACTGTGAGAACTGTAACTGTAACCAGTGCGCGGCCATGTACGCACAATGAAAGTGAGGGATATCTTTGCTTCCCCCCTGCCTTTTTTCTTTCTTTTTCCACACAATCCTACTGTGTTTGGGGGCCTGCTGGCTGTTTTCGCTAGGGACATTTCTTTCTTGTTCTCCATTCTTGACAACTAAGCACTGCTTTCTTTGGTCCATGGCTTTAACAGCGGTATTTTGACTTGGACAATGGTGTGCAAACCTTTTGGGTGGCAAGGATTTAGGAGTTTTCGTAGATCCTGTTGCAGGGTCGGTTTTGTTGGTTTTCTGTTGTTCTTTTCCATTTGGGGGTTTGTTGTGTTTTTAGGCTTTTTTTTCTGTTCACTTTTGAACTTGTAGCTCCAAAGCTACCTAGGGCAGAGGCTGGTGCACCATGTCACACGTCAGGGAGCTTTGCTGTGATGAAACTAGGAGGAGGTGATGTCAGATCTCTGTCTCCTAAAGACATCATGGCCTGAGGAGCCAGTGGTGTGCATCTTTAAAAACATCAATCCAAATAGGCTAAATCAACACTCATCCCTCCTTAGTGTGCTGCAGCGTTACCATTGTCACCTTTCCATGTGACACTAATGTGGTGGCACATGCTGGGATGCTCCCACACCTTCCTCTCTCTCTGCAGACCATGCAACCTCTTCAGCTGAGGCTGCAAACACTGCCTCCTCCGTCTCTAGCCCATGCTCCTTGCAAAAGGCCCTCCCCAAAAAACTGCTCAAACTCCTCCCTTGGTGTAACTTTATGGTTTCATGTTTCTGAACAGTAAAGGGGACAGGATGGTGCAGCCCACTTCGCTATGTGGCTTCCTATGGATGATGTGGGGTGTGTGGAGAGAAGCCCATGCGCACGTGGGCTGAGCCACAGGGCTGGACATGCAGCCCACTCCATGGAACAAATGAACCTCAACCTCCTCACACCTTCCAGCCCCAACCCTGCAACCATATGGGGTCCTGTTTGCAAACACACTTGCCCCCCCCGGCATGTATTCTGAGGTTGGTGGAGCTACTGCCCATGCAGCCCCCACCCTACCCACCAGAGACAGAGGCTCCTGTGGAGCTCAACACAAGGACACAAAGTGTGCAAGAAGGAGAGAAGAGAGCATATTTATTTTTTGTTCATTGCAAGCAGAGCAGTACCAGTGGTGAGGATCCCCTCTGCTCTACAGCCCCCCCACAGGAGTGATAATGTGAGCTGGGCCCAGGGCACAGTAAAGAAAAATTTTTTAGAAAATGATAAGCATTACAGTAAAAATGTAGTTTGTTTCTTGTCAACAGTTAAAAAAATAGATCTGCTCCTCCAATATTTGGGCACCCTAGAGAGTCCATCTCACTTCCACAGAGATGGAGAGTGGCAGGTCTGGTGTGTGCATGTGCAAACTTCCCTGGCCTCTGCGTCTTCCCTGGCTGCGGGATGAAGCATGGACAGCCAAACCACACCATGTAAACGCTTGCCTTGTCCCTGAACACACAGGGTCCAGGGGGCTGGGGCAGACACGGACCTGGGCAGGGGGGTTCTAGACCCCCACGGGGGGGGTCAGGCTGGCCACAGGCAGCAGCATCCTCTGACTGGGAGTGAGGGCAGAGACTGGACACCACAGGAATATGGGCACAGTACTCTCACTTCAGCAGCAGGCCTCCATCCAGGCAGAAAATCCTCCGGGCACAGATAGTGCACTTCCCTCCACATAGGCAGTGGCCCTTCCAGGGATTTGCTCTTCCCCAAGGGCAGAGCTTAAATGCAGCAAGATGACAGGAAGCAGCAGCCGGGGAAGTTAAGCCCTGCTGCCAGTATGAGCAGGTAGGGATGGATGTAAGCATTCTTGGTGCTGAGAGCCCCCCACCAGTTGGATTTAGGCCCAAACCCAGCTGGGTTTCCCTTTACATGTCACTATGAGCACTTCTGCTTTTGCTCCGTGGCATAGAAGCGTACCCCTGCTTTGACATTGTCTCCTTTTAATGCTCCCCACCACCACTTCTGGCCCCCAGCTGTAGGACTGATTGGACACACTGCGTAGGAGAGGGCGGGACTGGGTCCAAAACTCATGTCTAAGTGGCACCTCCTTGCCACTAACAGCATCAGAGGCCAGGTGGGCATGGCCATTAAAGAAAGGACAACTTTAATTCAGTATTATCAACACCAAAGGAGCTTAATTAGAGTGCTTGCTCACTGGGCATGCCATCAAGCACATCTTTTCCCTTAGTTTTAGTGCAGAAAACCTGCCTAACACCACAGTTATGGCTACAACCACATACCCCCCTATGCATGGTGTGTGTGGTGGTTCGACCGGAAATGGGATTTCTGGGATGCTGTAGTGAAACCAATGGGTGCTTGGATTTTAATATTGGCACCTGATGTGGCCATTGGGACATTTGGATCTGCCTCTGAGAACACAGGGTTAAAAGCAGGGCTCCCCCCTGGAAGATTCTCTTTGGGATTTCTGGCAGGAGAGAGTTCAACTCCTCCCCTGGCCCAGCTGCTGGGCAGAGGGGAGAGCCACGCGGCCTGGGAGAGGTGGGCCTGACCCTGAGGGGCCCAAGGGTGGAAGCATCGAAGAACTACTGAGAAGTATTCCCCCACACACACTTCTGGGACACAGAGACAGAGAGAGAAACAGAGCTGTTGCCTGAGAGTTACCTTGAAACTTGATAAACAAATGTGGCAGCAGGCAGCACAGCTGAGAAGGAGGAAAGGGGGGGGAAGGAGGCAAAGCAGCCAGCGATGTGTCCAGCCACTTGTGGGAGCTTTTAACCCCTTTGTGGACAATGAAAACTTTACAGAACATTAACCCTTCCTAGAAGAGTGATGAAGGTCTAGGCCAGAGAGAGATGCTGGAGGAATGGAGAAGATGGAGTGGCATTTTTTGCTGGACTCTTATTTTTTGTATAACCATGGACTGTTTCCTTGTGATACAGAGACTGCTTCCGGGGGTCAATGCCTCAGAATCCAGGGGGTGAAAAAAACATGGGGGGGACAGATGTCCCAAAGCTGAGACTGTGCCTTTTTGGAAGGAGACAAGGCATCCTTAAAAGGAACCCTAGAAGCAGCCCTGGCCCATGTGCAGTGGTGAGAGCACTTGGCATGGAAGGAAGATGTCACGATGGCAAAGGATCTCCGGGTGGTGCTACGTGTGACAAGAAGTCCATGGCACAAAGAAAGACTCCTTCTCCTCTTGATGAACTGAGGATTGAGTATTCTAAAGGGTGGTGCCGGACCAAGAGTTGGTGATTTGGGGGAGGTATTATATTGGAATTTGGTGGGGGGAGGAGGAAAATGCTTTTGTGAAGTTTTCATTTTCCTTGTGTGTTTTTTTTTTCTTTCCTTGTAGTTTAGTTATTTTCTTGTAGTTTAGTTAATAAAGTTTTCTTTATTTCTAAGTAGGAGCCTGCTTTGCTTATTCCTGGTCACATCTCGCAGCAGACACCAGGGAGAGGGTATTCTCATGGGGGCACTGGCATTGCGGCAGTGTCAAACCATGACAGTGTGAAATCCCTACACAGAGAGCCCTGCTGGCCAACCTTTATCAGAGAGACTGGAAAAGTGAGGAGGAACCTGTGAGTTTAGGGAAAAGGGAATAATCATGGCATGGCAAGTCATTACAAATTCAGCATATGAAAATGGAAGCATTTTTGTGTTTAACAATAAACAAAAAGAATATGCAGTGTGTCTTTTGTTTTTTTTCCTGTCATATTTCACAGTGTGATCCAGCCTGTTAATGAATATGCATTTTTTAAAGTAGAGCTTTCCAAAGGAAGAGAAGATCTACAGATAATGCTGTTGATCTAGCAAGAGAAAAACTCTTCAACAACAGAGCCTTTCTAGAATTCTGGGCCAAACTTCTTGGACATTCTTGCCAGCAGAAAAATGAGAGAGTTAGAAGTCAATTCCACTTGGTCCCAGAGAAAGAGAAGGCTACTAGGTGTAAAATCATAGGCTGGTTAACACGTTTGAGTAAGGTCCATCTTTTAGAAAAGAGTAATTTGTATTTTGTTCTGTCTCAAAATAGAAGGAAGCTGCAAAATATCCTGCAGGCAACAGGACTGCGAAGAAGCTGTTAAATTCTGGCATCAGCTTGGTGCAGGGCTATGTCAGGGCAATTAGAGCTGCACCATGCTGCACTGTGCAGTACCACTGTCAGCCTTAATCTGCACACTGATGGGCAGCACAAAATCCAAGTTACAGCCCACAGGAAGCACAACCAGTGAACCCATATTGCTTTGACAGTTGCACTCATCTAGAAATAATGCAAAACGCTATTTAGATGTATATATCACGACCCTGTGCTCTAGGAAGAAAACAATCTAATGAGGGGCTGGGAGACTCCTTGCAGAAAACAAGCAGCAAAGACATTGGTGGTGTTGGGTTTTTTTCCTCCCCTCCTTTTAGAATTCTTCGTATTTTATCCTGTTGGAGCGCCTTGTTGGGGTTGGTTTCACCAAGCTGTTCTTTGCCTTTACAGCCTCACTGAAGAATTTGAAAACAGATGGAAAACTCTTCCAAGAAGTTAGTTCATGGCGTTCTGTACCTGCAAAACACAAAGGTGACAGTTTGACTAGGGGTCGTTCTCTGACTTGCTGGGTGTTCACAGGACAAATGCTCTGTAAAATGCAAAAATGCAAAACTCACAGAAGACACCCAGCTGCTGCAGCTGGTCTGGAGGGAGCCTCGGAAGGGTCAGAGCTGTCTTGCTGCTGAGCTCTGGGGCAGCTGACAAGAACAACTGCACACACAAGCAGACAGACATATGCACAAACACACATGTATGCACATGCACAGCCACCCACATCACAATCAGAGATCCTCAACATGTCTCGTATCTGGGAATATAAGGTCCCAAAGCACTCTGCTAATAAAAGGTCACTGAAGCACCACCTGATCTGGCCTACCTTGGGAAAAAGCAACTGTCTACTTTTCAGACATACTTTACATTATTTATTTTTCATTTTATACTGCTTTTAGCCTGGCATATCTGTTTTCAAGTGAAAGAGAACACTTGATCTGAACTACATCTCATGCATCACGAAGGCATCCTTTGTGCACCTGCTCCCACAGATAATATTGAGACAGTAAAGTGGACCTTTCCTATTTGTATCTTCCCTCTGCACACAGATTCATCTCTGTATTTTATTTTGCTATATGCTTCTATTGTTTTGCAAGTGCCTTCCTCAACACATTTGCTTTATTTAAACAACCACACTCCCTCCTCCTTCCCCCCACAACCAACCCCCAAAACAAAACCAAGACAATGGAGATAGGCAGCCAAGGGGTGTGAAAGAGTTGGGACCTCTTCCTGGGTAACCCAATTAGGCAGAGATGCTGCCTGGTAGTCTTTGGATCCTGGGCCTCTGTTTGATACTTTACCATTGCTAATGATAATTCTTTAGTCTGTGATAGTAGGTCATTGCTATGGTTACTCTACAATGGTGCAACACTTCACTTTCCCCTTCAGCTATTCGTTGAGACCCAGCAACCACATTTGTTGCCTAGCAACAGTTCTGCGACAGTATCACAATCTGAGGGTGACAACAATGAGGGACACAGTGGCCACAGCCTGGCAGATGGAGAGGGATGCAGTGCAGGGTGGATGATGGTCCCTGCAGAACATAGGGAGCCATCAGTACCTGGGGATATGAGATGGCTGCTGTGGCATGGCATTTTCTGCATTCCTAGCTTCACATCCCTGTCAGAACCTTCTAGGCATCCATCCATGGAGCATCCTTGGTGGGTCCACACACACAACACACCACCCCCCTCCCCAGAAAGTCTTTGATGGAGGCACTATCTGCCACACTGCATGTCCCTGCTCCCTCAAAGGCAGCCATCACACAAGCAAACCAACCCTCAAAAAAGCTCTCTTTAGAAAGATACTACTTCTCACACAAAGAGATGTTTTTGTACAAAGAGCATCCATGTCATGTGCACACACAGATTTTCCTCTCCCTCTTCATATTCATTGTACAGAGACAATTCATGACATCTTCCAGAAATTTCCCACATGCTCCTTTTATACAAATGCTTTCCACGTTTAAATTCACCCATCATTGTAAAAATTCTTTCTCCTGAGAGGTAGTCCATCCTATCAAATGCTGGACTTGGCAGTGCTGTGTTGAGTTGGGCTCCATGATCCCAAGGGTCCTGTCCAACACAGAAGTTTCTCCAACTCTATCCTGCAGGTGGCTTTCAATACAGATCACCCATCCCATCCCCTGTAAGACTCCTCACAGCAATACTCGTCAAGAATTGTTCCCCACCTGGGAAACACAGAAGTGGCCCAACACAGCAGGAGGATAAAGCTTTCCTTCTAGCAAAACCTGCAGCCTAACAGACACATCCCTGAGGTTACAGCTTGGCTTGGTATACTGTGACTGCCCACTGCCACCAGGCATACAAAAGTCATCTACCAAAGCTGATTTTATGGAGGGATAGACTGTCCTAACACGCTGTAAGGACACTCCTGCACAGGGGTTTCACCTCCTTCCCAGCATATGGTGAACACCTCTTTGAGCCCTGAAGGCAAAACATCTTTCCATGTGGCTTTCTGGTCCCTACACAGATATCTCCCACACAATCACATCTTTCTCACTTCTGCCTGTCTGCATTCTCCATCTTGATTGTAATAGTCATCATTAATATCCACTGGATTAAGATGAAAATATAGGCTGTGAATAATATGGGGTTTTTTCCCCCCTTCTTCCTTTTTCATCAACAACCTTCCTCCTCTGTAAAAGGGTCATCCAGAAACAAAAAATGAGGAAAAAAAAAAAAGCCAAAACAAAACACAACAAAGCAAAATGAGTAAGTTTCTGAAGCCTTCCTGTGTCTTTCTTCATCCTGCCTTCTCCCATGCACTTTCCTCATGTTCCCAAGAGAGATCATGCTCATATGCACTAGTGTTACTGAAACTGATTAACCTACAGCTTTCCTGTGGCAACTCCCCTCAACCCACTCTTCTCAAAAAACAATTCAAGCTTTGAGTCTAGAGGGACTCAATGATTCAGCAGTCTAAAGCAATTTTAACACTCCCTATTTTCCTTTTGCTAGTAACAATCTTACTGGCAGATGAACAATTTCCCTGGTGATAAAATCACTACAATGGATATTTAGTTTCCAGGATTATGATGATTCTTTGCTTGATTAATATTGCAATAAGAAAAGCTTGCTAAGTATCTGCCTTGGACCTTTACAGTCATTTCTAAAGGTCAAATTTTGCCCTTATGTATTCACACTTAACTACTACTAAAGAGAGACTCTAAAAATTTAACATTGCACACACTGCATTTATGATTTATATACCAAAGGCTTGGAAAATTCAACCGAAGCAAGTGGAATTATGTCCTAAGGGTGACAACAGATTTTGACCATAAGATTTTTGCCAAAGTACCATTGACAACTGCAATCTCAATTGTGTATCCAGTAGCACATAGATCTAAATTAAATGCATGAACAGTCATCTATTTTTTAACAGAAATAATAATTTTTAAGAGACAGACAATAAGAAGCAGTTGCTCTAAAGCCAAGGTCCTCCGAGACAGATATTCTTAGTGCTCACTAATTTCAACAACCGCGATGACAAACCATGATTCAATATATTGTATTAATTGACGGGCTGTTTCACAGCATGTAGTGATTTCAGATATTAGGTCTTTGAGAAATCTTAGAAGCATGCGGCATGGAAAAGATATAAAAACCCAGTTAAGTGTGGGAAACAGCAAGAATACTCAAAAATATGCAAAGGCAACAATTGCAGAACAAAAAAGTATAAATCCCTCCTAGTCCCAGCTCCACTGAAATAAATGACAGAAACGTCAAAAAGCAAACCAGCCTCCCACTTGCCAGCATGAAGAGATGTAGAGAGAAATGAATATATATTTTAACATATGCATAACATCATTGGAAAGGAGCTCCAAAGAGATGGTGGAACCAATAATGTGTGAGGTGAAATGAGTAATGACAGTGAAAGAATGAACAAGTTCCAGAATCAATTTACCAAGTACCATAAAGAGATATATAACTAGAAATAATGAAAACTTGACAATACGGTTGTTGATACAAAAAAACAGGTAAGGGAATACTTTTAAAAATTCAATATCCAAATTTTCAGGTCTGGATGACATGCATATGTGGGTCTTCAGGGAATCAGTTAATGAACTTGCTGGACTACTGGCAATTATTTCTGAGAATTCGTGTACAATCAGGTAGGCACCAGAGGACTGGGGTGGGAATGAGAAGAAAAGAAATTTCTAATTTGAGAAATGGAGGATTAATTGAAATTAACTAACACACATAAAATTCATGTCTGAATACCAGTAAAGAAAGGGATCAACATTATAAAAAATCACAAGCACCTCTAGGATAACAGCAGACACAACAGGCTCAAATTTGACAAGAACAGATAAAACCCAAACTTAATTGAATAACAAAAATCAGCAGGTGAGAGACTTATCCACTGCTGTGTTTTTGACATAGGTCAACGTGGCAGCCCTGAGGCAGTGGGAACCAATGTAATCACTTAAAATGGATTATGACCCTCACTGCTCTAATGGGCTATGGTCACTCCTACCTCTTGCTTGCAAATCAGTTGCTTTATGCCAGTCAAGGGGCCCCCAATCACTTGAGATCTACAGTAATGTAGCTCCCAAATATGTGCTGCCATACCTGCACTGGCTCTAGCTGCCAGCAGCATGTCCACCAGCAGCTGCAGTACACATCACATATCTACAGGGTCCAGACTCAGCATCTTGTCTCATATCTCATCTCATCCCATCCCATCTCACAGATGTCGTGTTATGCCTTTCCCATTGTACATCATCTTGGACTCTAGAAAATGGGCACTGGCACACTTTCGGATAAGTGGTTAAAGCATTTGAGAAGACAAACAATAAGAAGTAATATGGGGTTGGAAAGATACCTATGAAGTCCCAGAAGGATTGGTATTTTGGCTCAAGTCTTTTAAATGTGGTTATTAGTAATCTGAAAGAATACTGAGAATATAGATACTGAATATAGGAATAGTATATTGAATAGGAGATAGTACAAACATAGGAAGAAACAAAGAAATAATAATCAAAAGGCCAGCCTAAATGGGTAGGAAAAACAGGGAAGAGGAAAAGCAAAGACTGAAACAGGGAATGGTGCCTGCAGGGGTGGTAATGCAATATGACTATGTGAATCGATCCTGATGGCCATTTGCACACACACATGCAAAGGCACTTTCACTGTCTTTCCTTTCCACTTCCATTCAGGAAAAGCAGCTCTTCACCTAGCAAGGCTGACAAATTCCTCCATCTGAAAGCAGAGTGTCTGGAGAGAGAAGAGCTCTGCAATCACCATAATTCGCTCTTGCAGAGCGATTACTGGCTGTGCAGGACAAAGGTGCCCTCCTACAGTGCCTGCCCACTGTGTCAGACAAAAGCCTCCTCCCGCGGTGCTCAGAAGATGCACAGCACAATGGTGGCCCCCCACCGCGTTTACAAGATGTGTGGGACAAAGGTTTCCTGCTGCACAGGAGCTGTGAGAGATCTTCATACATGCCTTAGTGCTGAAATATTTCTGCAGAGAAAAGTTTCCAGGTTGAAAAGATTCTCCACAGATACTAGCCACAGGGCTGACCTCAGGTCTGCTTCTCTAAGTGACAGCTCATTGCTAAATAGTGCGGACTTCAAAATGAATTAAGGGTGTTCCACGCCTTGGGGTTTAGTCCCCATTGGGATGGAGAATTCTGCTGCTCTTCAACAAGGTCTTGCTCAGCAGAGAGTTTGCTCCCTGTGATCATAATCTACACTGAGACCCTGTCATGCTGCAAAATGCCAATGCAAGTAGCTTAGCCACCTGGTCTGCAGACAGGTTGCTTTTACATTTATGATTCAAGCTAGGTACCTAAAAGGCACTCAGTCTTATCAGAACTTGATTCAAATGGTTCAGAGGTTGAAATATAGACTTTTGTGGGCATTTGCAGGAATGAAACACTTTAAACATTATTAAACATGAAAAGCAGCACAATTAATTTGTCCTTTATAAAGGACAATATTAATTGTCCTTTAATTTGTCCTAACAGATAAGCCAACTCCATTTGACTGCAGTAGACAAGTGTGACAAACCTTTCAGAAAGGATTTTTTCTCCTGAAAGTTATAAATCAATGGAAATTTCTTTCTTTATCATATTATCCACACACACATTGAAGAACTACTTTAATTATTAAGTATTCAGTTCTGTACCAATATAACAATATTGTTCAAATATGCACCGAGGTGTGAATAAGAGATGCTACCTGCCTGTCCTGCATCCATCTTTCTGTATGCTAACAATTTACTTCGCATCACAAAGCTGTTTCTGAACAGGAATTTCAATTTTTTACTCTCCAGTAAATCAGATATAATCAAGTATGACATAACTACTTTTAATTTGTAAGGTTTCTCTACTTAAAATTCCTTTACCCTGTTGATCTGCATGGGAAGAAATTATTGTGTCTTTTTGACTATTTTGGTCTACTGATGTAAACATCCAGGTCTCAAATCCAAAACAGAAGAAGCTCTCAAAGCATCCCCAGTAAAGCTAACAGAAAAGGAGATTTAAAAAAAAATACATCTTGACTAAAATCATGCAATAGTTCTGACTAGGAAAATGAGAGCTTCAGGAAAAATTGTGAATGAGTCCATAAGCTCAAGAACATTGAGATTCAATGACCTCAGGAGTTTTTAAGCACTCCTAGATGTCACAATGGTAAAGAAAGATTAAAAACTTAGGCAAAATTAAGACATAAGCTAAACACCAACTAATGAAATGAAAACAGTAATTTCTGAGGGGACATAAAACAACTCAACCTCAAAACAATCCCCAAGCTTTGATGTGTTTAGTTTGGCTAAGAAGTAATCGTTTGTGTAGTCATGGACATGATAATAATCTGAAAGTGACTGTAGGGACATGAATTCTTTGGAGAAGCCAAGAGGGAAGAAACAGAACCATTTGAAGACATGAAATACAGCTTATTAAGTGGGCTTAGACACACAATAAACTGGTTAAGACTCAATAAAAGAAAAATCATGGCAATGCTGGAAACTAGACTACACACACTAAAGAAATTTTTTACTTAGTTATTATCTACTGTGATACAAAGCAGTTCTTATTTTTTTTGGACACTTATTATCTATAATAATCTTTAGTGGGATGATGAAAACAGAGCAACAAGCATCCTACTGAGAAAAAAGTTCACCTCTGAACTCCCATACTTGCAATTCATTTTTCTTCCACTCCTTGTTTACAGCATACCAACTTCCCACAAGAAGCAAGTGATTAAAAACAGTAAAAAAAAATTGTAAATTTCTCTTGTCCTCTGAGCAACAAGATGCAAAGATCCAAACAAAAGCTCATTGCAAGCAAGGTCTGCAAAGTAGGAAAGAGATAGGAGTTCTAACACGACCATCATTATTTTTCACTACCCTTTATTTAATATTAAGGGCAGTCCTACGAGCACAGGTCATTTGATTGTTCCTCTACATGTGAACTGGTCAAATAAGTAAAACTTGTGAGGTCATTCTCTCCTGAGCACAGGTTACCCAAAGTTAGGTCATTTTCTGGTTCACCAGAGTCAAGCAATTTTCTTTCGAGTATATATAAAAAAAGGTAAAGATGGTGTCTGAACAACATTCTCAGAGGCAGCAATTTCCAATGCAATAAATTTTAGCAGGAGAGCAAGCCATTTCCTTGAGGAAGAGATCCAGTAAAGATGTGTGCAATATTATGCAACCATAGATTTTAAAACTCATGATAAAATGGTGTACCATGAAGAGAGAAGAAGGTAGGGTTTGAAGTTGTATTTATATTGATATATGTGTTCGCCTCTCTACTGCTATCTTTATCCCTATCTCTATACAATCTTCATATATCCATCTCCATCTACATAGTATGTGTATCAACAACACTGTCTGTCTGTCTGCCTATCTATCCCTCCATCTATCTATCCATACCTGTAACTTTAACCTTACTGTACGTAATTCAAGTATAAAAATTCCTTACCTGACAAATGCGAGGTGGGATACTCAGGTTACATCTTACAAAGATATTTTTGGGCTAAGAACATACCAATGGTAGGTGCAGGATCTCACCAATGGAAATTAAGAATAGGTTAGACAACCATGTCTTAGGAATATTATGGGTATAGCTGACCTCATCCTAGGCCATATGGACAAATTAAGAAACTTCCTGAGTTTCTTTCTATCCAGGCTCATTCCTTCTGCGAATTCATTGGCTTTATCTAAGCAACAAAATTGATTGTCTTAGCAAGGCACTTCACAGTAAGTCTGAAGCAATTGAATCATACATGTGAGTGAGACAATTTTTTAAATGCCCATGAATATTTTCTATCATGAATTAGGAAAAACACCTATATAAAATTGCAAGCAAGAGCACAAATAAAGTAAATAGCATTTGAAACAATTATTTTCTCAACTAGGAGAAAGGAAAATTGGCTTTTAAATTAAGGAAGTTTTGACTTGCTCAGAACTCATCACTTTATGAGAGAACTTACAACCACAAGACCTCTTGGGTGAAACCACTGAAAACCAACTGTTCAAGCCTCACAGCTTCCACAGGTTATAAACCTGAGAAATACTAATATACCTGACAGATCTTAACATGCTGCAGCACGATGCAAGCTATCAGTTATATCCCCTTCTCCTCACTGCTTCGCAAAGACACATCTAACAGAGTTTTGTAAGGGAGAAGTCATCATTACTATGCTTTTGCAAACCAAGTGGCTCAGCCAAAATGAGGAATGGACCTGAGCTCTGCTGAGCCCACAGCAGGGCTCTGTTCATGCAGCAATGCTGCCAATGTTAACAAGCACGCAGGTTTTATAAACTATATTTAAACTAATTTAAAACATTCTGCAGCAATTCCTGCAAGTTACTGTAATCTTAAATACCCACAGGCTGATTTTTAAATCTGAGTTTATTCCAAAATCCCACAGCTTTTTACTGCCCATGGGGCAGAGACCTGAAGGATACACACTCTTGCTATCTTGTGAGAACTCTACTAATGCAAGAAATTCATCAGTGATACCAGGACAAGGGAAACAACCAGCTGCTTAGAAAATAGCTCCTCTTTGTAATGATATTTTATGATTATTTGTTTCTAAATAGTAATTGTGCCATCAAACATCTGGATGTACCAGCAGCATATGCATAAACCAACACAGTTTTGCACTTTCCAAAAACACAGCAGCCAATGCAACACCATGGAAATGGCAATGTGGGCACCAAAGAGCAGCTAGGAGAGGCAGCAAAGCTTTAAAACATGTTAACATGACAGAAGAGACACCCCATACACTGAAGATGTAAAAAGGTTCTTAATCACTAGCAGGATAAGCACATACTACTTGAGGATTTGTGAAGTTTTACACAAATTACAACAAATTACACTAAAGCAATTTTAAAATAAAGTAGCAGAATATAATTTTCTGTTCTTTCACACCACAAACAGAGCTTGAAGACTGGTGTGGATGCTGACACAGCAGCTGTGGAAGTAAATAAAGTCTTCTGGGGGCCAGGAATGAGCCTGTGTCTAAGGAACAAGCTGCAATGAGAACATGCATGGGGCATGAAACCCAGTGTGTTTTTATGATTTTAGTGAGAATCTGAATTCATACCTTGCAAGCCTTTAATGAATACACTAACTCTCCCTTCCCACAGTGAAAAATGTTTATAATCTTCTAGATAAGAAATAGTTCAAAAGCATGTTTGCCTCCTGAATTTTTTACTTCGATTATAGTGTTCTGTAGTATCTGTGTAGACAAAAGACTACAGCCAATCCAAGTCCAGAGCACTTTCACAGGTACAATGGTATTCACTAACCCATCTGCTCCATCTTGGGACTACTGCCTCTGGCTGGCCCCAACCTAACCTAACCTAACCTAACCTAACCTAACCTAACCTAACCTAACCTAACCTAACCTAACCTAACTCAACACAAACTCCTCCAATGTGCCACTGGCACCATTCATCCTCTCCCTAGTCCTGGAGCAGTCACAGAAAAGGCACTTTCCCCCTTGATTTGTCTTCAGAGGCTAATCGTGTGACAGGTAAAATGAAAAAAATCTCAAGAATCCAAGTGCTACCTCTACAGTGCCAACTTTGGTCCTGCGGGAAACCTTACTTCATCTGCACCTGATCCTCCCCTTCTGACAGCTGCTCCCTGCAGGATGGTGGAAATGGGGTTAGCAAATGGTAGGCTAAGATGGGGCTGCTTTCCTGCTTTTGCTGGAGACCAACTTCAGCAGCCACCACCTGCTGCAAAGGAATCACTTCCTTGCATCAAGAGAGGTGAAACTGAAGAGCCTAAATCCAAGTGATCCTGAAAATCCCAATTCAGTCACTCACCACACCCTGAGGTGGCTAAGCTCCACAAACACCTCAACTCCTGACTTAAAGTCTGCACCTTATAATGATATCACTTCTGTACATGCATAGAAACACATCAGGTTTGGCAGTGAAAATATTCCCAAGGGTCTTAGGCAGATACAGTGTTTCCATGTCCCCCTCTCTTCCTGCCCCATAATGCTAAGTATGTGTCCAAGCCACAGTGGCAGGAATGCCCTTTGATCTCCTTCCTAAGGCTTCATTTCAAATTAATCTCTTCCTACTCCTTGCCTGTTTTTCATCCACGTGGGACATCTGTTTCTCCAGAACACCTGTTTCTCCAGGAAATCCAATTCTGAATTCTTCTTCTATAACTTGCTCACCTGGCAGTTCTCCTTGAACTCATGCTCAGTGCCTGGCTGTGATCTTGCTCCATCTCATCCACACACTGATCTCAGCTGACCTGTTCTCATGGCCCACCAATTTCTGCCTTTTTCTGCCTTTGCTTCAGCCATTTCAGGAAGACTTCCTCTACCTCACTGCTAGTGCACCCATCCAGTTTCTCCTCACAAACACCTTTGTCTTCCAGCTGCTGGCATCCAACACATCTTTCTTCTCCATGTTTTCCCAGGTCTGACTGGCAAGTCAGACAAGTATTTGGCAAGTATTAAAAAAGCTGAACACAAGATGACCCTACTACCCAGATGTAGTGGTGAGGGCAGAAAAAGAGGACAAATCTGAAACTGCAGTTGCTCTACTCTGCAGAATCAGAGAAATGAGATATTTATCTCCTAGGTGAGAATGATAGTTTCATGGGAAATTCAGGACATTTTCTTAATGATTTAATGGAAAGGAAACATATCCGAGTTTGTAAAATGCCATGGGAGATGAAGCTGAATACAAACAACAACTAACAAATGGAGTTAAAAAAATCACGTTTGGGGAGTAAATAACAAATTCCTTTAAGTTTGATAAAATTTTAGTTATGTCAAGTAAGTATAAATAAATTTATGGAAAAAAAAATTTATATATTTGAGGTGTGAATAACCCTTGTGCACTTGTAGTAAGTAATTTATGACTAACCCATACCATATAAATATTTCTCGTGTGCATCACACCAACTGCTGTTTATACATGTACATGTATTACATCCCCCCATCCTGGCCACCTAGGACTTATATGACCCACTTCCAGGTGTCTGCATAGCTATACTAGTGAGAAAAATGGTGAGAAGATGGTGACTTCACCAGTGAATTTACACCAATATAGTGGGGATTAACTTCCTTTTATTAGCATAACCTTTGCTAGGTGTTGGTAATGACCATTCTTGAAGGAGGCAGGTGACTGAACCCAGATGGTGGGATTTTATGGACAATGATCATTGTTGTGGGTCAAGTACACCTGTGCTGCAATCATAAAATTAATAACCTCTACAACAACAGCTTTACATATGGCTGCCTCAGAAGAGTGACACTTGTGTGACTCACAGTCTTTGGAGATGCTATTTATAATTTATACCAAATTTGAAGTGCTAAGATTTTTCTATCCCACAAGTCATGGTAATCAATACAGGTCTGCACCTACTACAGCCTGATGAGGTGAAGTGTGTGGCAAGGATCAACTGCACTGGGCAAAAAACACAGCTCATAAGCAGGGCTTTGCGAAAGAGATCTCCGGTGACCCCTTTCCACACCTACACTGTGAAAACAAATAAAAAAGAAAATAATTTTTGTAGGGCTACCATCACTGCTTAGTGTTGCAAATTAAATTAATTGCATATTTGTCTCAGAAGTACTCCGAAACTTGAGGGGTTTTCATACGTCATCTGGATTATAGGCCTCTGCAGCCTAATTCATAACACATCAAGGCTTAGTGCAGGATACTATAAAGACCCTATATAATGGAAACTGGCAATTTAAGACAAAACACATTCAAAAAAGGCTCTGCAGGTGTGAATTATACTAAATTTAACTAAGCTTAATAATATCGCACTTCTGACTTAACCTCAGAGATGTCACTAGAGGGACTGTTTGAGATTAATGACCATAAAGCTGCATTCACTCCCTGCTTAACACTCCTCCTTATTACAGCAGACAGCAGCTCTGCCTGGAAATGCACAGCGCATGTGCCTTGGTTCCCACCTCTTCTGAACAGCACCACCCAAAATCAGTCATGGGTGATGCTCAGGATGCAAGGGCAGCCAGCCAGTCACGCAGCAAAGAGTTCAAGACAGGCATCAGGTGGGGGAGGCAGTGAGGGGAGGCGCAGGCAGAGTGAAGCCGAAGGCAGGCGCACGGCAGATAAGACGAGAAGGCATGTTGTGTGCTGGCATGTGCTGACCTCTGCCAACAGCTCTCCTGACATCCCTGTCTAGGGGAGTCAGACATGAACATCAGTGTGGGAGGTGGGTCTGCCAACAGTAGAAGGGAGAACTCAAAAGTCTGGGATGAACGTGAAGGGAAATATTAAGTTCGTATTAAGGAAAAAAAGCACCCCAACCAAATAAATCCTTTAGAGCTGGGGATATTTACTATGGGCTTGCTTGTGTGACTGGTGGGGCCCCATTGCTGAGATGCGGCTGCAGAAAGCTCAGTGAGACCCAGCAGTAAGTGGGATGAGAAGAGATAGGGGTTTCTCCTGGAGAAATGCAACTTATGTTCTACTTTACAGCCACAGGGAAAACACACCAGGACACAAAACAACTCAAAAATCAGAGTTTTTCTGATAATCCAATTTTAGACACCCAATTACTGAATGGTAAGGTTTCTAACCATTCCATTTAAATGCTAAACTAACTAAATAAGCTTAATTTGGGACACCATATTTATTTCAGAACAGGGACTCCACTATTACCCTTAAAAAAAAATACAATAGGTAACATCAAGCTCCAAAGCTGTATCTTCAAGCTGACACAGTCACTTCGACATTGAAGAAACAATTTATGATTTCCTCACCAGCCAGAGGAAAAATAACCCCCAAACTCCAAAGACAGAAAACAATGCATTTGCCTTGTATTTGCAAATGCAATTTTCACTTCAAAATACAATATTGTTCTAATAACTGATCTTTCCATGTGGAATCTTCCAGCAGAACCAGGGCTCTTGAGACAAACTGTAGAAAAATCAAGAAAAATCCCCTGTGTCATGGTAGAGATTTTTTGCCAAGCATTTAGTAGTTCTAAAGAAAATGACAGTTTCTTCTATCCAGAAAGATGGTTAAACCTTGGGAACTGGAAATAGAAACAGAAACTGCCAGGGAAGTATATCTGGAAGTGCAAGAGAGATGAAACATTTAAATGAGTTTCAAAATTCGGTGTTTCAAATTTTTTTTTTCTTACATCAAGAAGCTCAGTTTTGTTTTTTTCACAAAATTAGAACAAAATAAAAAGAAGTTGTCAAGGAAGTTTCTCTCAGAAGAGTTATGTCATCTGGCATTAAAATTATTAGTTATTGCCATAGCTGGCCTACAAATATTACATTAAAAAAGCATGAAGAAAATCACTTAAATACAATTAGGGAGTTCTTTTGTTGATGACCCCTGCATATCTCTTAATATTTAATACTTATTGCTCCATTTTGGTTTAATTTTTTGAATTTTTTCAAGCAATTTTAACGCAAACTATTGACACATTAGGGAAGAGACTTCATCATAAAAACAAAGATTGAGGCAGGAGCTGAAATTGGTCTAAATAAGACCAATATCAATATGCACAAATGCACAGACACCTAAAGTTTGACAGTCATTGCTCATAAAATCCTGCAATGAGATAATATGAAAACTATCTCCTGTAGAGGGAAGTTAGAGAGGAGATCATATGTGAACACTTGAGGAAAACTTGTGCTGTGATGGAACATTTCCTGTTAGTCTGAGGATAAAGGAAACACTACAACCACAATATTAAATTGTGGTTTAAATATTAAATTAAGAAAATTATTTTTAATTTAAGAAGAAAGAAAATTAATTTAAATATTAAATTAAGAAAACAATTTTTTTCACTCTGTTGTGAAAAGTGAAGAGTGTATGAGTGACTAAAAAGCAAAGACCTTGAAGTCAACAACATTCCCACAAGTTTTATCTTGTTTTACAGTTCCAGAATGACAAACACTTCACATCAGTGTCTCTGCAGCCACGATTGTTACTTTCCAAATGAAGTTTTACAGTGCAAATATTCCACATTCTCACAGGTACCAGAATTGTTTTTCCAGATCTGCATTCAGACACACACTCAAAGCCTACAAGACTTCCTTTGAGGAAGGACTGCTGAGGGGACATGGCACTGTAAATGTAGGGTTTGCTTTCCTTTGTGAAGCTGGGGAAAGCAACAGCCAGGCACAGGAAACTTTGTGCCATGCATCTCGGCATCTGCAATGGGAACAACGGGAACTGTGGTGAAAACTATTTGCTGCTTTTTACTGCAAAGAACTCACACCCCAAGGCAAACCTGCTTCCATGCCACAATGTCTTTAGCAAAACTGGACTGCAACAGCAGCTCCTCTGCAGCTGCACGAGGAACAGTGAAGCCTGTTCACCAAGGCATTGCCTTCTGCAGCTGCAGAAGCCTTCACAGAGCTTTGGCATGAAGGACACCACGCCCCATGCTGCACACTGACAAGGTGCTCCTGCTCTTTCACAGCAAGAGAAATGGGGCATGTAAATCCACTTGTGGGAGAAACACCACATCTCATCTACCACCATGGCAAGAGGTGGAAGCATCAGGATTTGCCCTGTAAGCCTAGGACCAAGGATGCTGGTAGGAAACAAGTTTGCTACTGGTCTAAATTAAGAATAACCTCATCTATCATTTTCATATTTTCTGCCCAGGAGATACTAAAGATGTGCACTAAAGGAATCCTACTGCTCAACTTGTACAATGCTGACTGGGCTGTACTTCTAAAGTGCATGTAAGTACTTAAATTATGTTTCACAACAAAAGAGATTCAGTAAAAACCCCACAAAATCCCACAGGAAAACTGATAAAATAAATCTGTGACATACTTAACAAATCAACTGGTTGCAACAGCTTTGGTATGGCCCAGGAAGTGCTGAAATCAAATGTTTCCTTATGACACCCATTACTTAAGGTGGATTTCTGAAATATGAAAAGCGGATTCTTTTTAATTGAGTTTCGTATCCCAAATGGATCACAGAGGAATTCTTACATGACTTTTGTGTATAAGCAAGCAAGTCCTCTGTAGTTTGGGATCTCAATAATTCCCTTTATAAGAGCTTGTTTTCAGTTGTTTATATATTTTACCAAGCTAAGTATTTGGGATGAAAATTCCCAGGCTCCATCTCTGCCTTAGGCTGATTATTATTATTTTTTTACATTTTAAGTGAGAGGATTTAGGCACTTCAGGAAATAAGACTGAGGGAAAACATATTTTGACCCTGCTGGGAGGAAAAAAAACCGAAACAAACAAAAAAATAAAAAAAAGGTCTTACAAGAATTTTGCTGAGTAGCTCCTCTGTCTCTATTCTTCATAGTTTGAAATCTGGAAGGTAAGACCCCTGGTGTCCTTTTGCAATTCCCATGAAAAAACAGCCAGCTTTTTGCCTAGTCACAAGCCTTTGTAAAAAATCATTAGCATATGCTCAGCACAGAGTCCCCAGAATCTGCAAGTCTAAGTGGCCAAAGATTCCTCTGAAGATGCTGTTTGCCCAGAGTCTACAGGGCTAAGCCAGACTTTTTTTTGCCACTGCTGCTCCCAGATGTTGCACTCTAATGTGGCATCAGGCACAGAAACTAAGTGCAGACAGCACTCTGTCTTGGGCTTCAAATGCAGGCAGACCAAGGGGAAAAGGGGAAAAAAGCAGCCTAATGTAAATAGAGAGGAGATCTAGTCCCTGGGGAGCAGGGTGAGTGAATCAAGACATGAGGCTGACTGTAAAAAGATCAAAGAAGTGGCATAGGAACACCAAGGAAGGTGAAGGGAACACCTCTGCAGGAGAAGGAAAGACCTTGAAAAGCAGGGAACTGGCTGCAAAAAGAGGTTAGGAGGCAGACCTGAGGAAAAGCAGACAGTGTGGACACAGCAGGGACAGGTGAGACATGGAAGGGAGGAGAGGCACAGTGGCACATGACTCTCATGACTCTCCAAACTAGGTAGGAGCTGCCTTATGGGAGACTCAGTCTCTCTAGGCAAAGACAAAACGGCCAGTGTTTCATTCTCCCTTGATTGTGGGTTACAGAGAAGGTAGCAATCTACTGCACTAATATTCTCAGCACCTTTACCTTGCTTCACATTCCATGCCTCTGAGCTCAAACTCCATGTCTGAAATCTCCACCTCTGCAATGATATGCAGACATAGAACATCACATGGTAAAATTGCCTTTCTTAGTCTTACTGTGGTTGAAGAAAACAAATTACACACAGAAAACTGTATTAGGAGAATATTTGAAGCATGCAGCTGAAGGGACAAGTTAAGGACATTCAGTTTAGTCAATGTCAAAATGGTTCACACAAAACTGAGGGGGGATGGTGCTTACTGGTGCTGCTCTGGTACAGCTTGTGCTGACCTTGCAGAGAGTGTTATGCTGCCCTTGAGCATCACTTGTGCATTTCTCTACCAGACGCCTCTGTTGACCTGCAGCTATTGCCTGGGAGTAGAGAGAACTGGTCCAAACAGATGAGGCTTTTGCAACAAAACGTGAAATAACTTCATTTCAATGCAGTACAATGAGTAAATGAAGGAGAATGTAACACAATTTGAATATGGGAAACTCCTGTAATACACTGCTTTGAAATGTATATTGGCTATTACATGGGCAGTGAAAGAAGTTGTATTTGGATAAAAACCCCTAGGTATTTAAAGATTAATGGTTATTTTTTAAAGTATCAATAAGGAATTAATCTCATTAACAGAAAAAAACTTTACAGAGCCCCAGGCTCCAAGGAGGATTTTTTGAGCATCTATAGACACAAATCTCACTGCAAGCAGCTCACAGCTGAACTGACTCTCTAATCTCTGCTGGTGGAAAGACATGACTCTTTCTCATACATTCAAAGTTCCCAGGTTACCTAAATTCCCAGCAGTCAAAGAAGAGTAAAGCTTCCCCTAATGGTCATTCTTATACATCTGCCTCACAGTAACTGCTATTTTAACCTGACTATGTAGTTACATCATGTAGTTGTGATCACATATAAGAGGTAACACAGAAACAATGGTTTGTTATGAAAAAATAGATGAGGTACACAAGAAGGAGACTGAAAGCCACACAACAAGGCAACTGAAAGCTTCATGTTTCTATTATTTCATTATTTTCTGAGATGATAACTGAGAGCAATTTGTAGAAATCATCAGTCCTTTAATGACAGTGTGTGATCCAACAGGATCCCTTCCTGCGAACATATAAATGAGGTGACTTTTGTTTCTCAGCAGTCTGTTATTCTGTTTTCCTACCCATTCCAAATAAACCTTGTTTAAGACAAAATAATTACATTGCAAGCCTACCCACAACTTTTTTTTAGGGTGATGCACAGTCCACCAAAAATCTCAGATGCATTAGCATCTAAACTAGCAGAGGAGCTAAGTAACACTGGTGATAGGCTGAATGTGGCAATTCCACAGGATATCACAGGTTGGCTTGGTCTGGGGAGGCACAAACCCTGTGGTACTGCAAATCTAGTGGTAAAAGAAAGGATCTGCAGAGCTGCATTCACTGCAGGGGACAAAGTGGTTTTGAAGGACACAACACAGGTAGGAGTACAAAAGTATGAAGCACAAAATGTTTGTATCTTGTTCACGCTCTAACATGAGCTTCAGCTGGTTTTTCACTGTAACATAAGTCAAAAAAAAATTTAAATACTTCATACATTGTTGGAGGTAAGAATGGCTGGTCACTAAAAGCAATATTACTCTGTAATCACATCACATGCATTTGTAGACTTATCCCTGCAGTTTGCTTCTGTGGCTTTAGATAACAGTTACTTTTTTTTTTTTTGACATTTGTTTATCAGAACAGTGATAAGGAAAATTAATAAATGAAAAAGCTGTATGAAGAATCATGCAAATGATCATAAAATGGCAGATATAGTACCACCAATGGCATTTTTAATAAGTATCTTATAGGAAAGAACCAGCATCCAAATTTTAACTTTATATGATACATGATTCTACGACATATATGAGTTACTTATTTTGGAATGACAGCCATGCGTAGTTTCTTTTTCTTGCATCAGCTGCTAGCACATACATTTCTGTGCTAATATGACAGTTTTCTTTGAATATGATAAAAAGGAATGATGACTGAGCCACAGGCTGCTCTGCAGCAAGTAGAATCAATTACCCCCCCAACCGATCTAATTGATCAATTTCAAATACAGCAAATCTGCTGAGTCCAGTCAAGTCATAGAAGGCTTCTTTTCAAAAGCAGATACCTAATACTCATATGAAATATGTAACAAGCCAGGAAAATTATGAAAGCATTAATAAGCCCAAAGAGGAAATCACCCTATAAACATTCATGTTCAGTAGTATATTTACGGCAATTACACTGCTCATACAACATGTTACCGTTTTAATAACACAACACATATTGCACACTCTTATTCATGTTTTATGACCCAGTATCTTTTACCAACTATCGTTTGTTGCTCCGTTTACTAGTGCCATATCACAACATCCATCCTGGGTTTGGCAGTGACAGGTGTTGCTATACATACTCTTAGCAGGATTTTTTGCTTAGCACCACAGGATGCTCTGCCTTGGTTCTGTGCAGTACTACACAAACTGCTAATGCAAAAATCCCACTTATTAGTGGCTCTGAAAAGGCATAATGTTATAACACCTTGATTTATTCCAGCAGACTCTTAACCCATGCACTTACCAGTATGTTTTAAATTTTGTGACACAACAGGGAAGGAAAATGCTGTCCCTTCTAACAGCACCTACGTGCAGATGCCCTAGCAGTCAGTGCTCTCGTGTGCATAATTTTCTCAATTATTTGGTTAAAACTTTCCAATTACTAGTCAGATTTTCAGGACAAGAACTCTTCTATTCCCTTTCTCTTGAATACAAACTGGCCACTAGCACAAACATTTCTTTCTTAAAATAGCAATATCCCATCTGTTTAACTCTCTAAAGTGAGAAACTCAGCAGCTAACCCATTATGAAATGTGAAATGTGCATAAGACATGAATTAGTTTGCTGAACAATAGTTACTGGGCTTTACTAATGTTTTTGGGTTTTTCAAGATCTTCCTCTTCAAAATATCTACCTCCAAAACTGAAGTGATGTCATTAACTGTAGAAGACTAATTGGCAGGCTTCTTGGGAAGTAGGCAGGTAGGTGAGTTTTCTTTAAAGGGCTCATGATACATATACTAATATAAGACCATCTTTAGTTAATGTGCATAAAGAATGGGAATAAGACAGTGAAGAATCTGAAGCCAGAATAAAAACAAGACTAAAAGAATTTAGCTTTTCACTTTTTAAAGATAAATACCTGGGGGAAAAAAGTCTTTTCATAAAATTGCTAGCTTTGCAATCCATACAGGCCCCCTTCAAGCCTTTTCAAAGAAAATAAAGATGGATCATTGTGCAAGCAGCAGCATGAATTTCTGCTGTGGCACTTTTGCTAGGAGGAATGTTTGAGTTATGATTTGTAACAAGCTTTAACTATAAAATGATGAAAACCTGGCACTTTCACAAAGCATCATCAACAAAAAAACACAGCACATCAAGTAGCAGTGCTTAAAATCAGTGCTTTTTGCCTTACACATGACGTGGTTTACAATTCTAGGGACTAAACGTCCCATGGATCACTTGAGATTTGACTCCATCACCTGGAAGCTTGAAGTTATGGGTCATGTTATTGCATGGTGCAGACGTTCCCCTTCAGACTCATCTGTTTTCTTTTATGATATCAAGATATAAACCCACCAAAATTCCTGAACAGCTAATACATGTCTCAGATTCTTTCAGGAGGAATAGGCCAAAGTCAAGCTTGCTGAGCCATACCCCAACCAGAATCCCCATGATTTTATAGATATAAGTAGCTAACATCACTTCAGTGTGCCACACTGTCACAAAGGGACATTCTACATGTTAAGGTCACATGCTGAGCTATCAAAGATTCATACAGAAATGTACCAACATCCTTCATATAAAGCTAATCAAATTTGAAATAACTGACATGTCACCTTAAGGAAGAATTTGATTTATTATTTGCAAAGTAATCCAGAAAACAGTGAGATATACAGCTATAAGAATTACTGTTATACTGACTTTATGACTTTAAGTTTTTGTTGTTGCTTTTGTGCCTGCCCTAAACAATAACAAATAACAAAACTTTCTTTGTGCTGTTAAGTTGCATGGAGGTGAGATAAGGTTGCTTAGAAGTGTGTGGCTGCACAAGAGTTGTTTGTCATCAATTAATGATATGTGACAGAAAGCATAAAATGCTGTGAAGCCAGCTTTCTTCTTTGCAATCATCCCATACTCAATGGGGAATGTTGCTGGAAGTCACATCATCCCATGACCTTCCTTGCTTGTTTCTGGGTTGCAGGACCTGATGCAGTAAAATCAGATATCATGCAAATAGCATGCAAGTTTTCAAATGTCATTCAGTTTAAGTGCATACATAATTTGTAGCATATTAGCTGATTTGTGCTCATAAATCACAACACTGGTGAACACAAACCAGGCCTTGAGTATGCAGTTCTCAGGCACAGACGAACACTAAGCACCTGAAAATCTGCCTCATCTTAAGCTTTACATCAAGCACATGACTTGGCTTCACAAGATAAAGACAGTGCTGTGCTCTCCCTCAAAACACACCTGGCCAATTGTGCTACAGCATTTAGTCACAAAGTTTTAACAGATAGTGCCCTACATGTATGCTGTAGACTGAGTTTTAGCACTGATATCTGCTCTTTGTTGTTAGGTATAGTTCTGTATGCATAAGAACACATGCTAATGGCACAATGTAAGCAAGAATTCCACATTTGTGATCAGCTATCCTGGTAAGTAAAAGACTATGTGTATAAACAAATCTGTTCACTACCTTCAAATATTTTTGTCGTATAATTATATCTCGTAAATATCCTCACAGATGTATAAAATATATTCTTAGGAAATTTGCCACAGAATGTTGCTGCTTATAATAAGGAAATGCTGTATTTGTGTACTATGCTCCATACTTACATATATGAAGCATATTTGTATACTTACAGAACTGCCAAATATTTCAGTTCTGTTACTATACAAACACATTGATATTACTGAAAAAAAATTCATTCCACTAACTCTCCTAAGTCTTTTTGAGACTGGGTAACCAACATACCTTTCAGAAATTAGGTTTTTATATTGATAAGGCTGCATCACACTAGAACTAAGGATACTATACATCTACGTAGGCTTGCAGCTAAGAACACAGCTTTTATCCATCCAATTAAATCAGGATTTATTCAAACTGTAGCCTTCACTGCTATCTCCATTACCAGCTGTCTCCTAGCGCCAAACACCCCACATGAACTACTACTAAACCTGCCATTTGCTCATAGCAGCCCATTTTGGGTATTATCAGCTAAGCTTTTGAACCAAGTTACCAAACCTTTCCTTTCCCAGATACCGTACACATGCTAGTATGTACAACATTCTTTCTTCTGTTTTACCACTAAACCTGCAGCAGGTACTGGAGATGTCCAGATGGACCAATAAAATGAACTGGAAAACTTGTGCAGAAGAAGGCAAAATGAGATTGTGAACTATGGCTTTTTACCATATTCCATATTTCCTTTTTACCTCTGACCTTGGTAGTCCATAAAAGGAGCCAAAAAGTGCACTGTTGTATAGATGGCTTTGAAAACATTTGCTTCAAACTTCACCAATAAGATCAAGATGAAACTCAGATTCTGAAAATGTGGGGATTTTCAAATTGTAATTTCAGTAACTAAAAGAGTAACAAGGGATGTGAGGAGAATTTCAAAATATTAGCATTAATAACTTTCTTTTTTCAGACAGGTTCCGTCTGGCAAATAAAGCCGTTAAGTGATTCCAGTAGCATCAATATTATACACAAAAATGGGATATCATTAATAACAATGAAGAAGAAAAGAATTCTCATGGGAGATATAAAATGCATGTGCAACAAGTTAAATCCTCACTCTCCTAATCCAGTCTGAGACATTTAATTTCTAGCATTTTTCAAATATATTAAAACGTTTGCTTTTTTTCTCCCCACAAAAACCTTTTAAGAGGCATTCATAACACTGTCACAAAAGTAGAAAGCTAGCACATTTGACTTTGTCTACTCGCTATTGAAGCGAAGGATAGGCCTGATGCCTAATCTGAAGCTGACCTAATAGATAAAACCCTTGGGGTCTCAAATTTAAATTTCATAAGCTTAATATTCTGCCTGATTTATGATTTGCCTTCTTAAACAAAGAAGGATGTACTTAACAACTTTACTTTTGTGTGGTTAACTGTTGATCTGAAAATGGCACATAAAATGCATTTACATCAGCACTGCCTAATAGGCCCATAATGATTCTTTATTATGCTTCAGTGAAAGGCAACGGAGTGACAAGTAACTGATTTTGTAGATCAAATAACTTTCTGCCACCCCCACACAGCTCCCAGCTGCTGCACACTTTATATGCCAATACAAATACAGTTGTAAAGTAGACAAATATATTATAACTATGTTATTAAATGAGACACAACACGGGGTGTCGCAAGTATTTGAGAGCTGTTCAATGCCGTGACTGGGAATTACAAGCATGCAAAATCACACACTAAAGGGGCTTCAGTTCAAAATTACTGCAAACTTCCCTCTGTTACTTTTTCATATATGTTTTTAGAAGTGATTTTGCTCAGATAATACTTTTTTTTTTTTTTTTCCTGTAGAGGACTGAAGAAGACTGGGGCATGCTCCCTCTCTATGTATAAGAGGTATTTAAAGCAAAGCATTTCAGTATAAAGACAGATGTGCAGAACTCCTGATATTGAAAGCCAATGGTGATGACATCGTGCACCTGAAAATGTGGCTGAAATGCTGTAACAGGCTTTTATGTGCCAAATTTTATTTTTATGTGTTACCCTGCAAGTAAATAATGATGAGACATCAGAGGCTGTCTGATAATCTTTGACAACAACCCTAACCCTGTCATCATGGCCATGGGAGAAACCGGCACGCACTCAGCTCTGACCCACTGAGCCTTTTATCTGTGTGTGTCTCCATGGACCAAGCAAATAAAGGGCAACTGGTAATTTACACATGAATCAACTTTCTTGTCAGAGCAGGCACCAGAGACGTCCCTTTTCTCTACCACAGTGAGGGAAAGCATCCAGGTCTGAGCTTGTCTCTCCAGAAATCATGTAAGCCAAAGAGCAATGTATTGGGAAATGGTGTGTTGGCAGAGGTATGCTCTTCTGGACACCAGATAAAAAATGGTATCCACAAAGAAGCAGATAAATACTGGGCTCGAAACAGGACTGACAGCAGTGAGCCTTTGTCCTATTCAAAACATGCAATGTCATACAAACTGAAGCCAAGATACAATCCCGACAGAAGATTATACAAGATATCTGAGTGGGTATCTGTAAGGAATTCAGCCTACATTTTAATAAGGTACAAAACTTGCAATGCCTCAGGTCTCATTTCCACTTCCCAGCAGCTGCCTTTTGAACAGGTACGCAGATTGTTTTGGGCTTGCAAGACACTGGACATGGGTATGTCATAGCACTGGTAAAATAATCCATGAACTTTATTTGTGATGAAAATCAGCCTAAAACATTCCAGTGTGAAATTCATCTGTAAAGACAGAGCAGTGTTTGCCTTCAGCTTATATCTCATTATGAAGAGAGACTTTTATGGGTCCATAGGCACCACTCATACTCTCTTTCCCACAGTGAAAAGCAGTGAAGCACAGTACAGCACAGTTGTGTTGAATAGTCAAGATCTCAAAGGCATTTCTGTAGTTTAAACCACCAAAAGCATCATAGTGCTACAAAACAAAGACAGATGTTTTATTGCTAGATTTGGCATGTTTTACATGCCTACTTCTGAAAACTTAAGTTGTGTGCACTGTAGCATCCACTCACCTAATTGCAGAGGTTTTTCTCTGCATTCTTAAAATGGAAAGGATGATCCAGACTGCCATTAGTGAAAATCTTGAATTAAATGTCAGAAGTTTGGTGACCCAGCATTACAGTGCTTCCTTCTCAGCATGAACAGATTAGGTCCCTCCACTGATAGAGTCCTGAGGAAGGCTTTCTGGAGGCAGTGACTCTTGCTTGCACTCGAGTTCAGAAAGACATATTTTCCTTTCTCTGGTCTTTTTCCACCCTATCATTGATGCTATTTCCCTAAGCACCATCGATCACTCTCTTGTCTCCACTTCTGTCACTTGTGCTAACATTTGCTTGGAGGGGCCAGGACAGATTAGAAAGGTAGGGATGAAACTCCCATCACTGCCCATCATCCAAGCAACTCTTAATAACTGTAGGCACCAAACAAACATGTAATATACAGCTTTTAAAAAAAATAATTACTACAGTTACTGATGCCATATTTTGCCTTCTCTAAACCTGACATGTAAAATAAAGCTTAATCTTTTCTTCTTTTAACCCCAAGTAAATTTCCTGGTTTTTACAATTCTAGCTTTCTATGTTGTTACCAGCCTGTCTTTTGTTTAACACTTACCAAAACCATATTCATTTGTAAGGAAACTTATAGCACACTTCTTTCCTTCTTAAAATGTGTGAGAATACAGATATGGTTCAAGAAACTGATTTCACATTTCCAAAAGAATTTCCGTAAGATAGCCATGTCCCTGATGGACAAAACAGGCCTCACTAGTAAATCTCATCTTTCTAGCATTTACATTGTGATATACAGTTTTAAAATTATATGGGTTGATATGCATTCATTTAAATTTAATGGCAATACAGCTGATATCAGATCTGAGTTTATTAGCATGGTGCATTTTCTGTGAGCCCGAACTTACTAGATGCCAATGAGTTTTGAACTACATAGTGAAGCCAATTAGTTATAAGAAATAAAGTGTTACTTCTCTCTAGTGTCATACTAACAGCTACAGTATGAATTATGCTGCTGATAAAGATGTTGCTATAAGCCAAAACACAACTACAAAGACTTAATCAACTTGTAAAATTTACATAAGCATAGTAAGAAATTCATCTTTGAAAGAGTTGCATTTATGTTGCTAAATATATGTCCTCAATTGTCACTGAAAACAAAGGTAAAAATCCAATATAAAATGCAGGGTCTTTTCACTGACATGAAATCTCATTCTCTCTATTTTCTGGTACTCAAACTTGGCTCACTTTGTCTGCCATTGTTGTGTAAATCCTGTGTTAACACCCCTAACACCATTCTCACCTGATTTGTTAAAGCCAGCACTGATGTCCATGCTCACTGTGACTATATGCTATGCCCAGCACTATGCCCATGCTAGACAGTGACTATATACTCCTCCTGAGTGTGACTATTAAGACCTTTCCTCATACTTTAGAGCTTTGACCATGCACTCTTCTATTTGGTTCCTTCTTCAGCTCTGCTTCCTTGATCAAGTCTCACATAAGGAATTTTTTTTTTTACTTTCAGAGTTTAGATACTTCATTTATGCTGATAAATTTAACACAAGGAAGAACATTGTTGACACTAAATCCAGCTGGCATGGAATGATCTGTGCCTGTCCTCAAACTAAACTCTCCTCAGCCCCAAAACAGCATGATAGCATCCAGCTGCTTCTGGAGAACAGACCTGGGGAAATCCTCACTCCAGAACTGCGTGTAAAGAGCATCCCTTGGGCATGGGCTCAGGTGCACCAGCCATTTTGTGAGGAGCACAAAAGCAGAGGCTGCCACGAGGGCTGTTCTCAGGCACTTTTGTTTATTTACTAACTCAGACATATGTGAGCTTCCTGTCTCCTGTCCAATCTAATTTCAAACTCACTCCTGCCTGCAGTCAGCTCACCCAAGTGACAGTTCGCTAAGTGTTAACTTCAGCAATCTTTTTCCATAAACTTCAGCAGATCCACTTGATGAACTTCCTTCAAGTTCCTCAATAAATGCTGAAATGCCTGCTGTGGTGGTTTGACCAGGAAGAAGTGGGAATTCTGGGATGCTGTGGTCAAACCAATGGATGTTCTGAGTTTGATACTGGCACCTGGTGTAGCCAGTGGGGTTTGGACACACCTCCGAGAATACACAGGGGTTAAAAAGCAGAGCTCTGGCCCTGGGAGGTTCTCTTGGGACGTCGAGGCGAAGAGGTCAGATCACCCTCCCCTGTCCAGCCGCTGCTGCTGGGCGGGGGAGGGGCTGCCATGCGGTAGGCTTGAGGCCTGGACAGAGATGGGGGTGAGAAGGCCCTCGAGGATGGAAGGGTGGAAGAGCCCAGGGAGTCAGCCCTCGGGCAGCCATCCCACCCCCCCCCCCCCCCCCCCCAGGAGGGAGAGAGGAGAGCCGGCGACACCGAATGTGATAGCAGCCGGCCCAGGAGGAGAAGGGGGGGGGGGGGGAAGAGTGCCCGGCCGGAGCGGCAGCGTGTGTGGGAGTGCCGCAGCTCCGGGACAGACAGAGACTGAAAGTTTTAACCCCTTTCTTTTCATGATTGGGGCCTTGCAAAAATGCTAATCCTCCTCGAAGCTGAATAACAAGGGAGATAGGAGATGAGATGAGACAAGGACCTGGCCCAAAGAACGTGGAGATGATTGAATGGGGAGAGATGATTTGGAGTGGCCTTTTGGCTGGACTTTTCTTGTGGCCATGGACTCAGTTTGTTCCTGTGACACAGAGACTGCACTTAGGGGGAGGCAGTGCCTCAGAACCAGGAGGGTTCATCGTGAGGACCCCTCGGCCCCAGGGGGTTGGAAAAATATGGGGGGGACAGATGTCCCAAAGCAGAGACTGTGCCTTTTTGGAGTGAGACAAGGCATCCATAAAAGACAACCCTAAAAGCAGCTCTGGTCCATGCACGGTGGTGAGAGCACTGGGCATGGAAGGAAAATGTCACAAGCGGCAAAAGGACTTTTCCGGGCGGTGCCGAAGTGACATGGAAGCACACGAGGTTTCAGCGTGTTTCCAGGGGAAGCCTATGGAACAAGAAGGACTCCTCTCCTCTTCATGAACTGAAGTTTGAGTATACTAAAGTGTGGTGCCAGGCTGGGCAGTTGGTGATTTGGGAGAATATATCGGATTGGGAAATTCAGGTAGTGGGGAGGAGGAAAGTGGTTTTTTTTGTAAGGTTTTCAATTTTTTTTTTTTCCTTTTCCTTATAGTTTTTCCCTATTTTTCTGTAGTTTAGGTAATAAAGTGTTCTTTATGTTTAAGCTGGAGCCTGTTTTGCTTATTCCTGGTCACATCTCACAGCAGACACCAGGGTGAGGGCATTTTCATGGGGGCACTGGCTCTGTGCCAGGCTCAAACCATGACACCTGCAAAGAATGAGCATAATTAGGCTGCTGGTCCTTTTGATAAACTGGTCCTTTTGTCACACCATGCAACGGTGTTTTGTGGCTGTCTTGTTTTCCAGATTTCAGATTACAGTGCTTACAGAGCCTACAGCTACCAGTTTTCAGAGAAGTACCCATGCAGACAAATATGTTAAAAGGGCTGTGTGAAGGTCAGGGCAGACCCAGTGCATGTACTACTACCAAGTTGAACCAGGCATCATGAAGTCCTGCCTAATACTCAGTGGCTTCCCTTAACAAGACCAGCTGAAAACCAATAGAAAAACACAGTCACTAGCTTTTCACCATCAACACATCACTGTGGACACCTCTTTTGGTGGCCTACCCCATTTTGTTGGTCCTGTCCAGAAATGCCTTTTGCAGGCAGCTACAGAAGCTCTGAACTTGTACCCAGCAAAGACGGACAACAGAATCAAGAAAGGAGGCTGACATTTTGTTTTCACAGTCAGGACAGATTAAATACTGACAGGTCTTCTTGGCATGCACATTCAGAGGTAAAGGTACCGTTGCCCCTTTCCAGGCACATAATCTTATGGGTTTGTATTTCCATCCTTTGAATGTATGTTCTTGTTTTGCCTTCACTTGCCTTGACTAGTTGAAGGGATGGTGTACCTTGCTGTTTCTCCTTTTGCAGGAAAGCAGAGTCTGTCTCAGAGAGGCCAGATCCTCTTCAGGAAGAGAGAGGTATGTCCCTTACATTTATGCTAAACAAATCAGACACCTTCATTGCAAATCTGATTTCACTGATGTTTACCCGTGATGCTGGAGCACAGTGATGTGGTACACTTTCCAAGTTCCCTCATTAGCTTTATTAAGTTTCTTTTGTAGCTAGAAGATGGCCAACCTTTCTCATAGAGTTCAGACATAGCAAATATCTCTTGCCCATGCTGAGGGGATAATTCACAAATACTCATTCCCATGTAGAATACACTAAGGCCATATTCTGTCTATAAGTGATATGGTCTTACTTTCTCTTAATGTCTCATTAAAATCCAGCAGTGGACTGAACTAACTTGGTTTGCAAGGGAATCCAATTATGAACTTCAAGATGGAAGGGCACTGAGATGGCCAAACTAGCACTGTTAAAAGAGCAGGCGAATGCTGTCAGTGAAACTTAGCAACTTCCTTAATCATACAACCCTCAAACAAAAATATATTTAAATGTAGAAGTAATAACATACTTTCTGAACAAGTCTGGGAGAAGCCAGAGAACCTTGGCAGCACCCTGCCTAGAGCTCCCAAGCACATCCTTCAGGCAGAACTCAGCTCATTAACACAACTGCTCCTTGGACAAATCCTAAATACACAGACAAAAGGGCTCCTGAGCTATCCTCGGAAGCTGAAGAAATCTGCTTCCACCAGAGACAAACTTACTTGTGGGATATGACTGCCTAAACCATTTACATTTTAACATCTATGCTACTCTGAGCTGGCTATGGTCTGATTCAGCAGCTCAGTTAAACAATTTACAAGCCAGAAAGAAATAGGACAGGACTAATAAAAAAACCGAAGAAGAATGCAATTCATAACTTGGATTAGTTAATCCAAATATTAAATATGCTACATTCCCTGTAAGGAATAACTTGAGGCAGTACCTGGGTCAATAAAATGTTTGCAGGAGACCTTTAGTGCAACTGTACTGATAAATTTGCTGACAAAAGATTTCCGTTGTTTCTTTGAATACTTCTGTTGATAACTTTATTTCTTTGTCCACCTTTTCTACTCTGCCTTTCCAGCTGAGCTAAGGATAGTCACATATATAAAAACAGCATACCAACAAGAAGATACAAATTTTTTACACGCATTTTTTTCCCCTCAGAGCTGACATAATAACCACATGATTTAGACAGTGTAAAGTGCTCCCGTATCACTGCAGCTATCATGACCTGCTCAGGTTCACTTCTGCAGCATGCACAGGCCTCTGCACATGCGGAATCTACTGCTGAGACCCTTCCTCACACAGGGATGATGTACACAGTGATGGTCCTGCAATTCCTAACAACTACAGGAGAGTAGTGGACCTGAAAACACACATGGGGACCAACTGCAGGTAGCAGCTGTCCCAGGTAAAAAAAGCTGCAGAACTGGTGTATGCAAATCCCATCCTGGAAAAGAGATGATACATTTTTGCTTGTCAGGAATAACAAGGTCATCATATAGAAATACTTGCAGATGTGCCAAGCTGGATATATTTTTCTTTTTAATAAGGATTACTGATTTATTTAAAGAAAATATCTCAGGCTAAGTATTTAGATGAATGACTTGGAATTTTATCGGGATTCACGGATTTGATTAACTGCATTTTCCTGTCACTCAGGTGTTTTTATTAATTTTATTAATAATTTTATTAATCTCTGACATGCCACCAAGAATAAACATGAAATAGGGATTTGCTCAACTTTTAGCCATTCAAAGTAGTCAAATCTCTGTCTCTCACATGCATAATCTCTCCCTCCTGTATAGACAAATTATGCAAAACACAAACATTTAACTATTAATAACTTATTAGAGACCACAGAGAACATGATTTAAACCTCTATGTTAAATATTGTTTTAAAGAAGACAAAGTTATTTGTGGGAAAAAATCAGACAGCAATTTATTTAAAATTAGTTCAAAGAAAAAAATATTTGCAATTATTTTTATTTAGATGCTCGCTGAAAGCATCTCATTAAAAAAATCTGTTTGTAAGACCAGCAGTAAAAACATTAATGTCTGTTCCTGCATCAGAGTGCACTCTAGGCCTCAAATAAATCCCAATATACATTCCACTTTCTTTATTTTTCCCTGCAATTTTTTTTCCATACAGAGTACATTTTATTAAAATGAAATTTATATTTTAGGAATGAAGCAATTTGAAATATTGGCATCTAAAGGGCTTCTTAGGCAGTATTACTTGTTTGACACTGAAGGTTTTGTTTTGGTACAGAATATAAAACCATTTCCTCAAGATATTTTGTGTTCAGCATAAAATATTAAAAATACCTCATTTCCAAGAAGTCTGGTGGGAGTTCATGACAGATGCATTGCATCTTTTTTTAAAAAACTTTTTGCAGCATTGTTGTGTCTAATTAGCCCTGATGATTTACCCATGATAGTATGAACTTGAGAGGAAAGTGGAACATAATCTTTGGAGCAAAGAACAAACATGTTTTTGGGGAAATGGGAGGGAGCGAAAGCACTGGCTTGAGGTGGTTTATAACAAATGCCCCCAAGTAGTCCTGTGAGTTTTCACTTATTTATGCACCACCATATGATCCATCATTTTGCCTTCTGTGCTACAAACAGGCTTCCTTCATGTATCTCGCATGCTGGCCTTGCAATAACATTGCTGTTCCTGTCTGTGGCTCACAACTAGTTACAGAGGACCAACCACCATGGACAAACAAAAGGTGAAGATAAAACCTGCCATGGATGAGGGGAGGCACCACTAATCATACACTACCCTCTCCAGGCCACCACCTTGAGATTATGGGAGAAGCCAGGAATCAAAAGGTGAACTGTCCCTAAAAATCTATAGTTTTGCAGTCACGGTTTGTTTCCTGTATGGGCTCTGTACAAAAATACCTTGTCAGAAATTTTCTGAAGATGCAGAGTTTATCAAAGGAGGCTGGCAGCCATGGGACCAGGTGGCTGGAGAAGCTAAGCAGACAGACCCCAGTGCAAGAAGAGGGAATGAAGATTTCATTTGCGTTCAAGATGGGTAAAATGCACAACGTGAATATTTTTATAGTTTCAATTAAAACATGGGTGGTGTTTTTTTCACCTGACTCCAGCCTCATGCGGCAAGGTCAGCCCTTTCAGAGAACAAACAGCTCAGTCGCCGCCAGTGTAGCTGTTATCAACAAGGGGAGACGTTCGGCACAGCCTAAAGCTGGGGCACGAACCCTGGCTAAGCTTAAGACATTTATCTGACAGCATCAGCCTGACATTCCACAAACACATTTGCTTGCCATGACCTCGGAGCATTTGTGATTAATCAAAAATGCATCTTGGATCTTGAGAACAAGCTACAAGCAGGCACACAAAAAAAGAATATGCTCTCGATCTCACTTATTGACTCCAGAGGTATATTGAATTTAGAAATAGCAGATAGAATAAAATGATCAATATGTTCTCACTTGTCCATGCAAGAGCAAACTTTATCCCTCCAGCAACAAACATTGATCATGTAAATGTTTTAGAGTTGCTTTCAAGTACAGAGAGCAAAGGCATGAGGACTTTTGAGGAGGGGCATTATGTGGAAAAGACACCGGTGTATGTGCACTAGCACTTGGCTAGGAAGTGTGCTGTCAAAAGCTGTTGAGTGCAGCAATGCACCTGAGCCACCTCTACCACTGTGGCCGTTTCCACCAGTACATATTGCTAACATCCAGTTTGGGAAACACTGTGCCAAGTGATCTTAATAAAACATTATAGAAGATACTTTAAAACTTAATGAAGGCACATAATCTGCTTCAGAGAAAACTTCCTGCCTTAATTTAAATGAGACACAGTTATAACATATCCCCTATGCACTGTTTACAATTTATAATTTATGTCTCAGTTCAAATACACGACTTTCTGCAGTCATCTACTAAGTTATATGATTAGCATTTGAATATTGTAATATTCTGCTTCTTGATACCATAGTAATATGATGCAGTACATTTGTATTTTAATACTTTCTTTTTTATTCACTAATAAGCATACGAAGCTCTAATTAGTTGAGATGAAAGAAATCATGCGCCCTACCCAGTCTAATTTGAAAATGGTTATATCTCTGTAAAAACTCTTCACCATTTCATTTATTAAATCCCACTCTTTTTTGGTTACCTACTGCTCAGGCTATAAGTCGTTTGTGCTCTTACTGCACCATCATTCTACTATAGCAAAACTACTGTATGTGCTTCAGTCCCTGTTGGCATGGCAAAAAAACTTTCATTGCATATACTCTCAATAAAATGGTGGTACTAATTAGAAGATATAAACTCATGCTGAGACATGATATGAATTGGTGTTATGCATCTCTTAAGCTCACAGCAGTATTAGATTTATATGGTTGATGCCCTCAACTAATATTTAACTAGAAACATTCAATTTTTTAAATCTGCAGAAAAATGAAACAGAAGTGAAGGTGCTTCATTAAAGCAATTCACAGATTCTCAATAATCCACACTCCACTTGTCTCCACACTTGTAAGTGGCAAACAGAAAAAGAAGTCATTTTTTCCCCCAGTAAAGACTGAGAAGAAGAATGGTGTAGTGAAAACATGCTAGTGTTACCTAGTGTCCATCCATTATTTTTCCAAGGGAAGACCCCAAATGACATGTAGCAGATAAGCAAACATCACTTCACCTTAGGGAGAAGGTGATCTCCCTGGAGTCAGGAAGTGGCTGTTAGCCTACAACCTGGACTACTGCCATTAAAAGCCTTGTTCTCTGTACACTTTTTACTTTTTTTTTTTACTAAAGAAAAAGGAGGAATTTACTAGTCCACAAGGGCTAGGAAGTTATACATGTACCCTAACTTCAGCCTGATTCAAGACACTGCATAAATGTTGGTTCATGATGACCCCACTGCTCAAACTCTTGCAAGATCACTATGGACTCTAGATACCACAGTTGTGTGTTTTGACATCCATGGTGAAAATGAGCAGAAAATCTGACTGTTCCATATCAAGAAATATTTTTCCTAGTGCTAATGTGCCTTAAATACCTTGTTCCACAGCTGAATGGCCTGGCACCTGCTGCATGAGAAATAGCCAATTATTGTTCAGTGTCTCTAATTTTCTGATTCAATTAGCATGCTTCAGAGCTTTCCAGTTTAATTGCAAACTACTTCACAGTCAGCTCTCTGATTAATCATTGCCCATCTGCAAGCCATCGCAAAACTTGGTGGAACAAATCTCTGTACGTTGGAATGCTGGGAGCTTAGAAAATCAAACTTGTTTTGGTATATAAAGCTTTAATTTTGTTTGCCCTTTTCAGCTGCACTTTTAAGAAGCTCTGTACTGATTAAACAGGAAGTCCAGACAATAATATGCTACATTATGCATATAATTACTGTAAATACAGATGAGACTGTAGAAGGTTAGGTGCTAACATGTATGGAATAGGGGGTCAAGAAAACACATTTACAATCAATTTCTCCCCCATTACAACAGAAAGGAGATATTGGTGGAGGAGGGAGAAAGAGGGATATGAGATGGTGATGTAGTCCCATGCATGACCCTGGAGGTATTTCTGCAACACTACTACTTGTACTACAGCAGTACAAGCACCATATGCTATTTCTGATTTCATTTACAAAGGAAGCTGTTAACTTCCCAAACCCTAAAAAGTTCAGAAAGTTGTATTCAATTGCTTAAATACCACACCTATACTTTACTGTGCACTTTCAGCTTCAAGCTGAACACTGCTGTTGGGTAGACCATAAGCTAGCTCAGTTGTCATGGAGGTGCTAATTTCTCCTGTATTTTACTGCACTCACAACAGTAATACCCACTGAATCAACATAGATTACCTATTTTATTCAGGCACACATTTACCTCTCTTATTCAGGTGCACATAAACTTCCTGTCCAGAAGACATGATTAAAAAAGTAGCAGCATATCACACAGCAGGGAATTAGCAATTCTATTACTAATTAATTATTTTGCATATGAAAGTATAAACACAATTGAAGCTTATGCACCTGAAAATTTTGTTTTAAACTCATGCAACACTTCAGCATGAATATGATGCAATAGTATTCGGTTTCCTGCAGCATCCTGTTTCGAGGATTTCCCTGAACTGGAGCTATTGTGAGCATTTTGTTTCAAAATACCATCACTTAAGAACATGCTAGTCTCCATCATAATTTTAATAATTCCAGGTTAAAAAAAGAAGTCCTAAGAAAAAGTTGAATCAGCTCATTAACTTCTGTAGTGACCAAAGAAGATTCAAACATTGCAAAATTGTGATAATGATGTTTGGATGATACGTAGTAACAACTGCCAAGGAGCCATACCTCCTATACTCTGGCACAAACAAAACTGCATTACTGACACAAGAAAGAATAGTTACCTAAAGCTGTATTATTGTTCATCAAGATGATGCCACCATGCCAAAGCTGGAATTTGGACTTCTTCTCCAAGGCCCTGAGATGTTTGTAAGATTTCCAAAATATATTTAAAATATATTTTAAAACCATGCAGTTAAAGCACTGCCTTCCCATCCATCTAACTGAATGAAATACCTTACAAAAATTGATCAGAAATTCCTGAGATGAGCATTGCCATCAAAAAAAGTGTGTTTGCAAACACACCTGAGTGCTGGGGTCACAAAACTGCTTTTGTCATTTTCCTAATAACATTTTTCTATGCCAGGTGAGGTAAATGTATCACCTTCCAAGAATAATCTATGTAAATAAATGAACCTATGTAACACAATGAACAATACAGACAATGCAAACACAAGACACAGTCTTTCATTCTCTGACATGTCAGTTCACTATTTCTGTGCATGTAGTCAGTATACTTGAGTAGGGTGATGTAGCAGATGAAGCAAATCCAGATGACAAATTTAAGATGTATTTCAAATCATGCTGAGGAACATGCTATGCTGGGAAAAAAAGAACTGAGCTTTGCTGGTCTGTGAAAAAAAAAAGAGTTGTAGGAGTTCTGCATATTTTTCCAATTTAGCTTGTGTTTCTGAAGTTATTGCAGCCTGTATTATCTTTTTTAAATGAATCACAAGATTATCAAATTGATCTCCTCTATTATGACCTGTTTGGCATATAATCACAGAATTCAGGAACAAAGGCAAAAAATTGTGGTGTTTTCAACATGTCCAAGAGACTACTTTCTAAATCTGTTCAACATAGCTGAAAGTTTTAGCCCCGCAATGCCCACTAATGTCAAGGCAAGTTACACAGCTAAAGCCTGATAATCAACTCCATTTATATACTCAGTTAAGTAAGTGGAAACCTGTTTTTAGGTCCTGTGGCCAGGTTACCTCAACAGTCCAGCATGCAAGGCTATGTTCTTCCCACCACTCCCTTGACATCTTACTTGTGTTTAAACCCAGTTTCTAACTTCCTTCCCAAGGCAAACTGGTTTCTCATTCTGCTTCTTTACTCTGAATAATAAGAAGAAGTGATGTTAAAGTGCTTAATGCATCTGACTCAGATGTAAAAAAGTCTGCAGGCACAGAAACTTGACCATCATGATCTGCTGGACTACCTCATGGAGGTTCATGGAGCAAAGACTGCATAATACTGGTGTCCAGAGAAATCAAGGTTCACAGCCCTAAGTTGTGTTGCCTGGGCCTGTCTGAGTTACAGTTGATCCTGAGAAGCTTTGCTGGGGTGTGAAACACCAATCTGCAGACTCTCAGCTCTGATGCTTAGCCCCTGCCTTTCTTATGAACATTTCCAGCATAACAGGTAACTTTCCATGTAGCTATTTGGGTTCCTTGCTCTGGAAAATTGTGCAATCATCTTACAAAGTATTTACTGAGTTCTGGAACCACAGAATTGAAAAAAAACCCAAAAGAAAACACATTACTTTCATTTCATAGAGGCAGATTATGAAAATAACAGTAGCTGTTTCACTACCACAGGTACAACAAATTTGTACTGGCTGCCAGAGTCAGAACCCAACATTGTTTTCAACGGCAAACATCTCTACAACCTTGCAGGGTCACCTTCGTCCTGCTGGAATCACCACCCCAAGGGGGAAGAGGGGGAGTGGGCAGCAAATCAGTGCATGCATGCTGGCATTGTATATGGGAAAAAGTTCTTTATCCCTATGCTCTTAAGGTCCTGCAACAAGTAACATCAAGTCACCTCTGACTTCCAGACTCGTGATCCTGCCAAAGGACCTTTGATGCACTTACTGATTTTCCTTTCCACTTAATTCATGACACTGACCTGGGATAACTACCAAGAATATTTAATTCTGGCTCTTTCAAACTTTTTCTATGGTGCTGTATGTTTGTTTACTTTTTCTTTTTTAAACATAATTTCTACAGTTTCTAAAAACTGCATTATTTAAAACAGGTTTAGAAAAAAATTTGCATTTTTGTTGGATTTCTTGGTTTAGCTTGCTCTATTGAAGCAATGGGCAAAACTTCAAACTTTTATATTTTTCTCTGTTTTGAGTTGAAAAGGATTGGAACAGCCACAAAACAACTGGGAGAATATATTATTATTTTTACTTCCTTTTAAATTACTTTTATTTTTCTCATTAAGAGAAAATGAAATTTTAAGTATCAGAAGCTCTGCTTACCTTTTTCACTACCCCTGCACTAACATATTCAACCTCTGCTTCTGATATTTAAGAAAGGTAAAATATATTTCTTCCTAATTATGGTAACAAGTTTAAAGCTACAAGGCAGAGTGATTTTTACAAATGGGGATTTTATCTTCCATTAGTTCTTTGTTCTTAGGAAACACTCCTCATCCTTCTACTGTCTTTTAAAAATTATGGAATAGAGATGCACACCTAGTATTCTGGGCTGCAGAACTAGTAAATATGGGAAGACATATTCTGAAATGCTATCTTAGTATTTGCTTAAGAAACAACAACAAAACCTTTAAAAAATACCAGAAAAGGGAAATCTATCCCAGTCAAGGTGAACTAAGGAGGACGCTCCATAAGCAGCCCAAACCTGATCCTGCACAGTGGTGCAGGGCTGCAGGCAGTGCAGGGACAGGCAGGTTACTGCATCACCCCCCCTGCCTGTGGCTGGGCTGACACCAGCAGAGGGGCTGGGCTGCTACCAACATCTCTCTGTCTTAAGTCAGTGGCTGGAGTAATTTGGAGGAAGTTAAGTATCCAGAAACTACATGACTTGAAGAGTAACTACAGAGGTACCTTGTCAATTACAAGACCCTATTAACAAAGTTTACTGAGAGCTTTTAGACTTCATTACTAGCTGTTTCCAAAAGGTGTTGGTCCATCAAGACTCCAGCAGGATACAGCAACCTGCCTCTTATCTGACTTCTGCAGTTAAAGTGATGCACCAACTACTGACACTGCCTATATCAGATTTCTGCTGAGCTCCATACATGGCATATTTTCTAACATTGTGATCCAGGCAGACCACTGAACTTAGTCCAATTTATTTCTGGCCAGGTATGGACAAAGCCAAAAATTAGAAAAAAAACCCCAGAAAATGTACACAGATGACTTTGTGATAATAAAACATTAATACAATTTCTCTTTCCCATATTATCACAGGCATTGAATTACCATCACATGTTATTATGCACTTTTAAAATATTTATACAGCTCAGGTGAAAATATATTTCACTCAACAGCCTGCATATTTCAGTACCCATTTTTAGCTACTGGTCCCTAGTGCAGAGCAACACAAAGGCTTAAGGCATTTTTAAAGCAGGGACCAAAAGGCAACTCTTTACTTAGATGTTTTTCATGTAGCGGTGAATAAAAATTTATATTCTAGCTTTGCTCTAACTGTGGTAAAGTCATTCAGTCCCCGTTTGGGAATGCAGTCTATTCTGGAATGGGTAACTAATTTATTTCATGAGGTATCACAGAGAGGCATGATAGAAAAAAAATCACCTGCATTTGTTCAGAACCAGGACAACACTGAATATACTTGCTTATACAAGTACATATGTATATGTTTATGATATCTCATTGCATTTTTATTCATTATTGTAGCCATAAAGCCATTAAACTAATTTAAAAAAATTACTTCATATCAACTCTTTTGCATTATTATCAACATAAACTCAATATATTTAAAATTAGCTTGAAAATCAGTTGTTGTGTATATCCCAGAGGTGGTTTAATACATCCATCCATATAAGTATGTAGATGCTTATGAATATCCTGCTGCTTTGAAAATGACTCACTATGCTATTTCACCACAATTTGCATTGTTATAATAGGATATTGACTGATTTTAGGTTTAAGGGACTAACACGGTATTCAGTAATGACTCTGTGCTACAAGTTTATTGCAAGTGCCAAAGGTTCATTCACCCCAAGCAATTCAGTCAATAACCAATTTTTATACTTCTATCTCCTTCAAAATTCCAAACCAATAATCCCTTGCCTTTTTTTTTTTTAATTATTTCAGTATCAGACTAACATTTCCCATGGAAATCAATATGGGTGAGATCCATTAGCCAAAAATCTGCAGCACTGCAATGCAAACATATTAAAAATATTGATCTTGTAGGCTACTGATGTTTTGATTGACTTTAATGTTTGTAAGCAGCAATAACAGAATTTCAATGACTGAAACAAACTTTTGATTAAAATTATAGATTTTAACTTTTTTTTTCTATTTTACTGTTTCAAACGGTACTGCACGGCTTACTTGTTTGCTGTAAATGATCACTGTAGTGAATCCTACTCAGTTTCTCATTTGTAAATATTAAGGTCTGTCCCAGGTAACACATCTTCAGTTATACTTTCTATCACTTTTGATGTTTTGGTTCCACTATATCACATGTACAGCATGACTCTGGGCAGTGCCAGACGTCATTTTGCAGCATTTTCCCTTCTAAATCCTCTCATCTAGAGGGTTTATGCACCCACAAGCAATACAAATTTGACCTCACTTTTTTTTTCACTATACATTAGACTTTGGTTGATTTTTCCACAGCAGCTGGCTAGGATTTTGCTAAAGCCATCTTTTTAATTTTGTCCTCCTTTCAAAATAAATGTCTCACATAAAATAAAGATATATTCTACATTTTGTTGAGTCTTTTTACCTTGGGTATGAATATGCCTTCATCGCCATAGAGTATGAATGTTCCACCACCTCGATCACATTTTCTATGACAGGGGAGAAGAGGCACCCTTGCTTTAGGGATGGGGAATCAAACCATTGAGGAATTAGGGGGATAACTTTGGACCACCTGGTTCTCAACTAGGTCCTGAAGGCTATGATGAAGTAGCTCCAAAGAAAGAAGTTTCCTTCAGAAGGCACCAGTACTGATGACTGTCTTGGGCTATCCAAATGGTTGTCTCCTGTGGGTGACACGTGCTTGTTGGCTCTTGTGTGCTCTGGGCTAGTCCTTTTGCCTTGGGGCTGTGTAAACTACATAGAAATATTTGTGAAAAAAGAAGTGAGATAGACTACTGCAAAGAGACACCAGCGATGGGCCTTTAAGATCTTTGTCCTGCATAGGACAAGACTGTACAGGACTGTACAGGACAAGACTGTACCAGCATATGCTGTTGCATCACCTGCAAATCTCCAGTGCCCCATACTCATACAGACAGTGCCTATGTACACTCCTGTGCATAGACAAGCGCTTGACAGTGGAGCTACAGCTTCATCATTCTGATACCTGGCACAGGGATATGCCACCTGAGGCCCTTTCTAGGTCCAGTACTATAACAGCTTAAGATACATCCCCTTTGGACAGACCATGTGATTTTTAAAAAAATCATAATCCTCTTTCTGCTGATATCCAACTCCCCAGCTCTACAGCCCAACCTGGCTTCTGCATCCAGTGGGCAAAAATTGCCTGAAGGAAGAGTAACTTGAGGGATGGGGTATGTAGACATACTTGCACTACACTATAAAGCAAAAGATATGTGTTTCCTGTATAGCATTTAACGCAACACTCAAGGTACAGCTCCAGGACCTAAATCCTCTTACAAAGTCATTGCATGAATGGAGCTGGGTTAACACTAACCCGCATGTATCCCACAGGCTGAAGCTTTCCAGCAGGGTGTGATGCCCAGAAGACCCGTGCCACCAACCACTACAACTTTCTGGAAAAGTCTATGAGCACTGATCCCATGTCTCTGGCTCTGCAGTCCCATTAAGCTTTGATGTTTTTTACTATTGATCGCCCACTCTGAAATATTTAAACAGGAAAAGCAAATTAGCATTACTAAGAAGCTACATGTGGGAAGAGGAAAGACAAGCTCAGCTCTGCTGTTCTGCTTCTTTCACTGCAGGAGATAAAGTGCTCCATGATGTTGCCAAACCCCTTAGAGCAGGCAGTGCTTTCTCTGTGCCTTGAGATCTTAGGAAGGACTAAGAAACAAAACTGCTTCTAAATATGGAATGTTTTAGGTGAAGGACAGATAGCTTACCAAATCAGGCAGAGATCTCTTCTGTAGAGAATGAGCTGTATGGCAAAGAACTTCTGTATTGACCACAACCTTGTTTAGGGACTGTTAAACTTTTAGTCTTCAACCACCTTCAGGTAAAAAAAAAACACCCCAAAACCAAAAAAACCCAAGCCTCAAGTCCAATAAACTAAACTACAGAAATTCAAAAGGATTGGTAACATTGCAAAAGGTATTCTACTGTATCTGCACTGTAAACACACATCAATTTATAATCCTCAAAATTGAAGCACCTTGCTCGCCAAACATACACAGAACAGGCAGTCTCAGTACAAGCATTTTTTTTGGTGTCTCTGTCAATATGTCTACACACAGTCTGGAAAGTGCTTCAGGCTGGGGAGCATATTTCAGAGCTCTAGCACACAAGCTTCCTGCAGACTCAGCTGCCGGAGTTTTAAGTGGTGCTGCTCTCTGCTGCTTGTCTTGCCTCTCTGCTGAGCAACCACCCCCAAGGCAGAATTTGCAGAAATTAACATAGCCATCATATTAACACAAATGCTTTTTTTTTCTTTTTTGCAGTTTAATGTTGTCATCTTGCAGGAACAAGCATATCTCTCTGAGGATTTTGGTAGAAGGGAGGTAACCAGCAAAAGGATGCGCTGAGGCTCAGGCTGTTAAACAGCCTCAAAGTCTTCACAAAGTCTGTCTTAACATACATTTCAGATGCCTAGATTATGAGCTGTGAAGTCAGGCCCTTGCCTATTAAAACATATTAATTTCATATTTTCTGTATTATTTTGCCAGTATCAAACAGAAGCAGTTTTGGCTCTGCTGTGGGTTGAGTGCTGTAGACAGACATGAAAAGCTCTGCATCTCACAAGCCATACTTCAAGCCCCTATTTATTAATTCTAAGTAATGCATGGGACAGAGTACAAAATGTTCATACCATTCATTTATTTGCATATTCATCTCGTCTATCACAACAAGGAGACAAATTTAGAATGTTTTTTGTAAGATTTGCCTTCAGTGTCTAGCTGTTAGAGTAATTGCTAGTGAATTACTATTTGCATGAAACAGTCTATTATCCAGTATTACCCATTGAAGCAGATGGCCCTCCTTTCAAAATGTAGACATACACGGTGGTGTCTCTCTCCTTGTTGCCCATCCAAGCTCAGGACAACTGTGGCAGACCTGGGTGAGGAGAAGGCCTGCACACTGACCCTTGAACATGCAGTCTGAGCTCAGTATCTCTCCAGATGGCTAATGCATTTTTGCCTCCACCAGCTTCTGAAAATTCACTAAGTAATAATGAAGATGACTTAAAAATTGTGTGATCTAAAAAGTAATTTGAGGTTTCTTGCTGATGACAGCTGAAAAAAAAAAATCAAGTCTCTTTTCCACACCACTGTATGGGCAAAAAAAAAATCTATTTCGAAAATTGCAAGACCAAAAATTGATCAGTAAATAAAATACTGACCACTACTAACTTGCTACAAAACTATAAATAATGATATAGTAGTTAGAATCTACTATTTGCAACATTGCACATTAATCACTCCTTCACTTCTGGTATGACAACTTGCTGATGACCTGAGATCCCTCCCATCCATGCAACAACAGTCACTGCTATCTATATTTAACACTATCATTCATGATAATGAAATCCAAGCAGATCAAGAGACAATGAGTTTAACATATAAAAAAAGTAATGTATCTGGAATTGGCAAGCAGAAATTTGAATAAAGGCTCTGGCAAGTCATGGCAAGGGCCACTTCCAAAAAATTAGTGACACCTTTGGTGGACTGACTCCTCTTCCCACCAGATGCTATAATGCCAACTCTTCTCTTTGGCTGTGACAAATGGGTTTTAACCCTCTTCTGACTGAATTTAGGCTAAAAAGACATCTAAATAGAAGTACTTAGAAGGTCTGTGACTTGTTCTATACTTTCCGGCAGCTCCACACCAGAGTAGAGACTGTGCACAGGGTCTCCTGCAGGAAGGCAAGCTCCATGCAATCAGCCTTCAAATCAGGGTGTTAAAGTGGCCTGTTGTGTTACCTCAGGCTTATTAAAGTGCCTGTAACTGTTTGCTTCTATGTAAGAGATTGACATCTGCCCCTGAGCAAGAATGACACTCAAAGCAACCCAAATTGCTGCTGTCCTTGCTTGAGTCAATTCATACAAACCTTACACTCTGCTACCAAAGCAAATTATTCAGGACACCCCACAAAGGCAGACAGAGGTATGCTATGACATCTGTGATTGTGTGATTTCAGTGAAGCTTCGGAAAAGAAGAAGAGAGGGCTGCCTGAGCCAGTCTCTTAGTGCACAAACTGATGGTCAAACGCAAGAAGATGCTAGACATATCCTAAAAAAACACTCAGGATCTTCGTATCCCAGTGACATCAACAGTGACATAAACTTTGTGTGCTCAGAAGTTTCTGGACTGATTCATTAAATCCCACAAGGCTGAGTGAACGATGCATATTCTGAATAAACAAAGCAACCACATGCAAATCCTGTAGGCCAAAATGTCTTCTCTTATTTAATCTTAAAAAAGAAAGAAAATTACACCCTTGGAGATGTCACCCTTAATTCACTTGGAGAAATTGAATTAAGACACTACTGAGTACTGAATATCTACTTAGTCTATATATAATACAAAGAATCAATTATAGATTCAGAAATTCAGAAATAATCTACAGGCTTTCAGGATTTTTTTGCAGCTATTTATGTCTTTCATGGCAAGCCTTGAAGACTGAAACACAAAAAGAGCTTGAAACATAAAAGTATAACTTAAAGAAGTTTGACACAAACACAATAAAAAAACCCAAACCAAAACAACTTTTTGGCACTAAAAGCATAAGCTCTGCCCCCTGCAGCTAGAAGTTACAAACTGAGAGCGCATGTTCTGTTAAGAACTACTATTTTCAAGCATGGCTGGTGATTTTGGAGAGTAACATTAAAGAAATCTTCAATCTAGCAGTTTTCTCACTGCACATTTACTAAAGCATCCCCACTGTCCAAAATCCCAGGAGTCTGGGGACCTGACATCATGGAAGGAAAAAAAACTTAAAAGAATCCCAAGGTATTGTTTTGACCTGGTTTATTTTTCCCCCTAGCATAAATTATTCCAATCCACCTATGGAATATGTTGCAAATGCAAGAGCACATTGCTCCTTTCTTTCCAGGGAACAGAGTGGAAATGAAGCTGGCCACAGCCCACACAATGCTTACTACAGGCAGTAGTGTTCTCAGCAAAGAATTATTTACAACATGTAAGATTACGAACTAACTGAGCAGCACAACTAATTTCACTTACTGCAAATCACTTGCCTTAAGATGTTCTGGAGTTAACACGAACAGACAAGACTTCAATTTTTACTCTTCCGTGTTTTACTAAGGCATACAAATGGTTTGTTTACTTATTATAAACTACATGCATCCGTTTTTTTATTTTATTTTCTTGCTAGCATATTCATAAAGACATCCAGATTTCATGCTGATTGTTGTACAGATGTATTCAACAAATTCATAAATGAACTGTTCATAAACACTTTACTAAGGCTTACATGTTATTCTCTGTGTGTGACAGACCATCTCAGCAATGCAACAGATTTGTTTCACTCCCTGACTGGGGACACTCTGGACATCAAAACCAATGACAAAGGATAGTAAGTTTCTGGTAAACATCTCCTAACAGACCTTATTTTGCTACTGTTTGTCAGACCAGAGAGGACACTGTTATCAACAACTGTCAGTCCTCTGCATCTGGAAAAACATAATAGATAATGTCACCCAACACACCTGCCAGAAAGCAAACAAAGATCTGCGATATTAAAAAATAATCATATTATACATTACTAAAACAACTTTGCATGATTATATTGTATAGTGTTTATTTAATCTTTTAAAAAGACAGCAAGAATGTGTTCAAAATTACGAAAAGAGCTGAAAAACAACCTGAAAATCTGTGCCACCTGGATTTTCAGTTGCTTAGCTTTCTTCTTCTCCGCCCATTCATACAGCCACAAACGAGCTACACAGATGTTGCATGGTCCATGCCCTGGCTCACAGCAAGACCCGAAGCCTCTACATCCATTTTGGCAAACATCTGTTTGCACTGTTCTTAAACACCTCCTCCATGGAGCACCTGAAGGCAGTAATCCCAGATACACCACTAGAAAGTTTCTGTTCATGTCTAATCTGAACTTCTCCTGCTTTTATTCCTTTTTATACCATTTACCAGGTGCGCAGAGAACAGACTATTCCTTTCCTCTTTGAAACACTGTTTCTGTCCAGGGCAATTAGTTGAACCTGAACAGTCCCCAGATAATCTTGGAGCAAAGCAGGTACTCACATGGCAGAAACTTGCCACAAAGCTTCCTTGTAACTGGAATGCATTGAGGAAATAAAGAACCTTGCGAACATCTCGTTCTAAGTGTGGAGATTGAGGCTTTTCAGACATGATTTCTGACAACTGGACCAGAAGACAAAGTGACCCTACTTCTTTTTAGTGGAGGTAAGGTGAAGAAAAGAGACCACTGCTGTCGAATAATCATGCCCAGTTTGGCTAGAGATGAAAATTTCTATCAATTCCGGAAATGCAACCAATCCCATGGTAACATACACAATAAATACTTGAAATTAATTCTTTTTTCCTTCTATAAAGCGAAACCAGAAGGAGATAGTTACGGTAGGTAAGAAAAAGTGTTACATGATGGCTGCAGAGGCAAAACACAGTCCATGTGAAACCTCAGAAAAAATTATCTGCAACCAAGAGATGAGGTCATCTTTGTGCTTACAGAACAACTTGTACAAGTCTCCCATAGGGAAATGTAAGGCGCAGCCTAAATTTACCCAGCTGTGCACACAGCTGCCAGACTGTGAAGAGCCAACAGGACATGAGACAACCTGTATAGCTAGATACTGAAATGCCAAAAAATTTACAAGAAACCTGAAGGGGTCACAGTCAGCCTGTTTCCTTATGCATATCCCTTTCCTGTAGAAAATAATGGGGCTGAGATGAAGATCTTATCACCAAATCATTCAGCACGTCTCAAGAGATTTCTCATTCCTGTCCAGAACTCACGGGTCCACTCACATCCATGCAGAGACTCAGCTAACTAAACCTGCCATCTCTCTGATGCTCAGACACTAGTAGTTGGTTCACTTTCTCTCAACACACTGTACTTTTGCTATGGATAAATATGCGTAAGATAAACCTTACAGTTATTGCCTGAAAAAGGAAACCAACTCTGACCTTGTAAATAACTTGTGTATGTCCTTGTATACATACATTCACCAGGATTTTTATATGTGCAAATGCTGGTTATTATGCACTGTAGTTGTTTAGTCAGTAGTTTTTATTATTATTATTTCTTTATTAACTCTAGTCATTATTAATTCTAGTTAATAAAATAAGTATCTGATTTAAGTGAAGAAGGCTCATCTATCTCCCTGGTGTGCATGTATCCTGCTGATCTATCTTCTACCATGGTGGCTCACTACAATTTTCATAGGAAGCAGGTGGCCTGAAGGCATTTAACATGCTGAGACCTCGTGGTCCAGTCTCCTAATGCCCCCTGTCTTAGTTTAAGACAATTTGAAGAACACTCTGGAATGAGGTGCCTCTCTTTATGGATTCAACCAACCCCTTTCCATCAATAAGGAATAAATAGGAGCAGATACGCATAAAAAAGTAAGTTTACTAACAGTAAGAACAACAACAACTAGAAATAATAGCAAATAATAACCAGATACAAAACTGCTAAACCTTGTGGACTACCCAGAACAGAGAGAGACCCAAAATGCTGGGGATGTCTCTGAGTGCACGGTATGGAAGACAAAGAGAAAACTGGCGTGAGTCTTCCCTCACTGCCCTGCTTTTCTCTCCAGTTGCCAAGTTCTGCTGAGAAAGGCAGCAGGCATGCTCTGATGATGGCAGGAAACCTGGTCTGGGCCAGAACACATGGAGGGACTTTGCCTGTCTGTCGGCAGCAGACAAGCAGGAGCAGGCTCGGCAATGTGTCTGGGCTGGGGTGACTCCGTGGGCTCCTCTGCTTCGCTGGGTGCCAAGGGCGAGTGGGAGCGGGAATGCCCCTGCTTGGGCACCAGCAGTGGGCAGACACCTATGGAACTCCAGCTGCCTCCAGGCAGCTCTTAACTTTTAACTGAAGTCTTTCTGAGATGAGGGAAAAACCCCAAACCCCCAAAAGAGAAGCCAAAAAGGAAAAGCCCCTGCCTAAGCAAAAACTAAGAAGCCAGTAAGGCAAAACCCACGCCGCGACAGAGCACGCTTGGCTTGCCTGAGCACACTTTAGAAGTGGCAGAAACCATACCACCACACCTTTCCCCACCCCAACTCCCCTCCGTTTCCCAGCGGCAGGGTCATAAAGAGACAGAAACAATTTTGGGCACAAAAAGGTACAGAATACAATAACTGTTTGGGTTACCACAGCTGACACCCCCACTGAGTCAAAACAGCACACTTGCAGCGTAAGGCTGCCCTGCAACACCCGTGCTAATGCTGCTCATAATGGTAAGTCATTAGGGATGCTACTCTGAGCAGACTTTTGGAGACGAATGATGGATTGCTGACAACAACAGTAGGACAGAAAAAGTAAAACAGACGTGCTTTCTACAAAGTGGAAAACCCAGAGGCAACATGCTACCTCTGAGCAGCAAGAATATAAGAAAAGCAAGTATGTACGATCAGTAGATCAAGACTTCCCTATATGAACACCAGAGATCAGCACAGGTCAGAAAAATTTAAAATACACTGAAAACCTATTGGCTTAGGCATCTCCTCAAGGTTTTAAAGTTCATGGAAACGCATATTTTCTGCCAAACTAGAGGAAGCCTATGAACCAAAACACACAGAAAGCTAGGATACACAGATTCTGCAAAGACCCAGCCTCAGATTTTTACTTCTTGCCTACATATGTATATGCAAAATCTGAAACGAAAATATATCCCTTTTATCTCACCTAGAGACCGATGTCTCATACAGACATGGTGTTTCTACCAAAAGAAATTACAAAACTTTCTAGAAGATGCTCATCATAGAGGAAGGGAGGACACATGCTTAATTACAAGTAAGCAATTAGAAAAAAGATAATTCTAAATAATCAAAAAAGTAGATCCACCATCATAGCAGTAGATCATCCCTTCAGGATGTAAGAGGAATTTGAGATGAAGCAGTAGCACAACTGGGCAATGCTGCCTGCAATTGATAAACTGATTCTCCCTGCTCATAGCCCATTTTTAATTTTAAAGAAAGAAATCAGTGAGCGCAGATAATACATGGAGGGCTGCAATCCCCTGGAGTGATCTTGTCACAACATGTGTTACTACAGTTCTACACATTTTCCTTTGCACTTTGTTGTATGTAGTAGAACAACATAATTAACCAGTAGTAGGTACTGTTTATATTAGCTCTCAAAAGGTTAAGAAGCTGATTACAGCTAAAATCAGCTTTGCCTGGGGCTTCAGTGGCTCTGTGTAATCAAATTAGACAAGCAGGGCACAGTGTCACCTAACACAAACCATGACACTTTCTTCTCTGTTTTGACCTTTTTCATTAGATGAGCAGGTGAGGTTTTAGCTTAGTCCAAACATTTTGAACAGATTAGTTCCCAAGAAACTCTGAGTGATAAGTCAGGCATTCATCCACATCCTTTTCTTGAGTGACTCATGGAGACCACACTCAAGAGGTTCCTCAGTAATAGTGCCAATCTTGCTTTCCCCAAAAATAACATCTTCAATTAATTATTTTTTGGGGGAAGAGGGGATAGGGTGGGGGTGGACAAGGTTTCGAAAGGTGAATGGCAATTACTTCAAATCACAGAATATCTTTAGTCTCCATAATTATCTCTAATTTTATTATTTTCAATTCTAGAGTTGCAGAACAACATACAGGTAACTTCATAAACACAGCAGAGAAGGCATTAGCATTTCTAAGTAACCAGGAGTAACTCACTCGGCGTAGTTGCGCCTCATTCTCTTTATGTAGCTTCGCTGCTCTTTGAAGTCAAGCAAGGTGAACACTACAATGGAGCTGTTAAAGGTTTAATTATGTAGACAGAGGATCAAGCCAGTCTGACATCAGAAGAACGCTTTCCACACCACCATATCACAATTTAAATGTAGGCTGCAGTGCCTATTGCTTCCATAATCTTGCCATCTTTGAGTTTTGAAGGAAACAAAATGTTAAAAAGGAAAAGAATATATAAAGAATAATAATAGGAAATCTAGACAAAAACATGTGAGTTAAAAGAATTCACTACCCTTTCCTGAATTTTCTGTGCTAATCTAAAATAATTTTTTGGATCCTCACATATTTGATCTGTAACTTCAAGTCCAGCTCTCCTTGTGGATGTACTGCAGCTGACACAACTTTTATGCTGTGAGAGTAAGCATATGAAACAATAGCTTCTGCAGATGACGCGTGCATATTTATTTGCAGACCACAAAATCCAAACTTGTTATTTTAATTGATTAAGTCATAAATGAAAAGTTACAGAAATCATGGCCCCATGCTTGCACACCCTTGCTGGTTCCTGCTAATCCAGCAGTACTTCATGAATTTGTATGTGGTTAGCCTGCCTTGCCATAGCTGTGTATCACACTCCTATGCTGCAAGCTGTGCAAGAAAGCTAATATACCAAGTTTAACATAAGCACAGGAGACATGATGTCCTCCTGTATTTTCAATGAACTTCAAATTACTATGCTGTTACTAGACTGCACAGTTTATTTGAGATAAATGCATATAGTAAGAAGACAAGAAATCTATCACACAGCAAAATATATAAATGTATTGATGGAGTGTCTACAATTATTACAAATAACCTTACTTTTTTATTGCAACATCAGCCAGCCAGGAAGTTCCCATCTATCCCTCTACAAGTTTAAAGCAGAGCCATGTTCTTCAGAGAGAACACACACTGTCCATATATACATTACAGATTTAACATAAGTCCCTGTATAATTTTTTCATACGTCATCTTTTTAGAATATGTTTTTGTCAACTGATTGTGGTACCCAATAAGTCAATTATTTACATCTAGCCGCAACCACCATCCAGGCAAAACAGTCCATTGTCTGCCTTCCCATTTCTGTACTGATATCTGCCACATGTCTGATGCAGAAGCACGTAATTTGTGTGTGTGGGTGAGGATAAAACTACCCCCTGGTGGGACACTGTGGCCACAAATAGCAGGTTGGCTTCATGTGGGGTCATCTCTGCTGTCCCAGCTCAGATGGGACAAGCCACCAACATCCCCACTACTGCCAAAATCCTTCCTTGTAATGGGAAGAAATAAAGGAAAAAAAAATCAACTTTCAACACCTGCAAAGGCATTTTCAAAATATAAGACTATGTAAGGAAACAGAGAAATTCTCCTTAACGAATGATTGGTTCTTTCAGTGGTAATTTCTCTTTGTTGCAAAGAATGTCTGTAAATGGATTAATGGCATTTAGCTCTAGAGTATGTCATTGATCTGTACCAAATATAAAAACTCTTATATGAAACACACTCAAGGATCACACTCGCTCCTAACTTCCCATTAATATGTCATCTGCAAGATAAATTGTATTCAGAAATTGAAGTACCATTTAAAAAAACCCCAGGCACAAATCTCCCGATCAGAAAATAACAATGTACCAATCTAAAGTGTTGAACAGTATTAATACTACAATAAATTATTATTCTGGTACATTTTGGTTTTCTTCTATCAGTTCAGAGAATGTAGCACGGCCCTGTGCTACTACAATTGAATTTTTTCAGGGACTCCCAAAATATAAAATACAAAAATGTTGTCTCCAAGATCTCTACCACTAATACAAAAGAATCAACAACACTGCAGCAATAAATGGCGCAATCACTGCATCATTGTGGCATACTGTTTTGAGGTACATGAGCAGGAACAGGGATGGGGACTTATTTCGTTGTATGTGAATACATGTGAATATGTGAAGATATCCTGGAGCGCCATGGCTGGTTACGTCAAGCTGCAGGTGACATCTGGACCTCAGTAACAGCCCACACAGCTTGCACAGCCCCTCTATCAGGGGCTGTTACCCCGGGGTAACACTCTCACAGGGAACTTCCTCAAAGCAGACAGCTTTATTAGAGTCAGCCAAATAAGAGCGTGCATATGTAAATCACTGTTGAGTTTGTACTAAATCTTTAATGTCTTAATGCCTTCATTTGCCTTTTTCCCCTGACTTTGACACTGCTCCACTGCGAACAGCTATATTTAATTTACAAGTTTTTCTGGCTATTTTTTTTCCCCTCCCCAAAATCAGAAGGCAGGAAGTAGATGGGTGTAACTTAAAGAGGCAGCTGAGATGAGCTGCTGGCAGGGTGAAGTGGTAGGTTTTAGTAATAGCTGGAAGCTGTAAGTGGTTCTAAGCTTTGAAGTCAGTGCAGCTTTGATGTGCTACTCCCATAGTAAATTGCAAGATAGTCTTGAAAGAAAAAGATTTCCCAAATACCATCCAAGTGTCATTGCTTGTAAAATCCTTGTATGATTGTTTTTCCCTCTGTTGAACTTTAAATCTATCATTGGACTGCTCTCACTCCCTCTCAGTCACTCCTGGTCTATTTTAAAGTGTCTTGGTTAAAAGGATAATTACACTCATGCTCGTTTTGGTGAAGACAAGCAGATTGCTGCATGTTATTTTGCATTGCTGAAGTGCTTCTGAGCATCTTCCTCCCCAGATCTGCAGTGCTCAGACACCATGCGGGACTACAGGGTGGGATGCTGGAGCAGTAAAGGGCTGAGACTGTAAGCCAGAGAATCATCTCTGCTGGTTTACCCAGGAAGGGCTGCTTGTTCCTGTTCACACAACACAGCTGCCACAGTTCTCCTGAGACTAAGTATCCACGAGGTGATAAGGACGAAATAACCCTCCTCTGGTCTGCCCACTGCTTCAGGAGAAGCGACTGCATGATACCTGGGAAAGAGGCTCTACTGTTGTTCAGCCATGCACATTGGCATTGATAGGATTGATGCTGAGTCCAAGGGGAAGAAAATCAAGCCCACCAGGAACAGGCAAGTTTTCTTGATGGATATTTGTCTCCCCCATCAAAAAACCACAGGGGAATATCTACTGATTTTCCCCCATAATGTAGACTGTTACTGAATTGCACACTTGAACAGTATGAGCTTTTATGTTCAGTGAAATATAAACCAAACTATGTTTGGACAGTTAGGTTTAAGAAAGCAACTCAGAAAAGCCTTATCTTTTGAAAATGGTTATACAATGTCCAATTTATTTTAATGGCTAAGCCAATGCCTCAAATGTCATACACAATCTACATCAGAAAGTGCATCAAAACAACCATTTTCCATGAAGCTACTGGGGCAAGAGGATTAAAATTATTTAAACAGTCTTTACTACTCATCAAAAAGCTGTTTACCTGGGCACACACATTTGAATGGAAAAAGGAGACACTAGTCCCTGCCCATGGTGAGTGGCAGGAACTACCAGATGTTTAAGGTCCTTTGCAATGCAAAACTCTTCATGAGCCTGTGATTTTATGATCAGAAAGACCATACCTGTCTAAATAGACAGAAATAAAAGAAAATTATATGTGAGCAGTAAAGTACAGGAGACTAACATGTCAAGGTTAGAGGTCAGTGAAAATTTCAGCCATTCTCAGAAGATAGATCAACAGACAACACGACGGGAAAGACTGCCCACCAATCTATTAAAACCTTTGAAGTCTGGTGATGACTTCTATCCCACTCTTTCTTACTAGTTGTTAGTTATATCAATAAAATTCTAACAGTGCACTCAAGCCAGACTCTGCAGACGTATATAGTAGAAGTGAGAGAGAGAGGTGAAATAGTCAAATGCTGTGCTGCACATCATAGGCACTTACAACTGTGAGCAGCGCTCTGCATGGTCCTGTACCTGTACAACTGGCAAAATGCTAATTACATTCTGCACCTTCAGGAAGCTGGTGGTGTAGCTTTTACTGGGGTGAACCACTAGACATGCCAAAGCCCAAACTTTGGTTTGTCTAAGTTGGGTCTGACAACAGTGTTGGAAAAAATTCAGTTCCAAACACTGTTTTAATGTGTGCTGGAGTAACGCTAACCAAAGTAAAGCTGTAAAGTGCAACCTCTCATAAATATTGCATATCCAGCACTGAAATCAAAGAACTAACTTGCTGTTGCTGCCAGTGAACTTGAGTGAGGGAGTGTGGGATTAGATGTTGAGTCTATTTGCATTAATTTTGCATCAATATCCATATTAATTCTAACACAATATTGTATCGAATCTGGGGACAGCACTCAGCTCAGTCTCCCTGGCGAATGAAATATCACTTGTAGAGCTTCAGTAAATCACTTAGTAGATCAAAAAGTTAGGCATGAAATCAGAGAAAAAGTTTAGAAAAAGACATGTAGCACAGAAAAGCCATACTAGAATTAACAAAATATGAAAGAGCCTGTGTATGGAAAGAATATTCAAAATCAATTTCTACTTCCTCATTTCTACAAAGAATAAATTTTGCATGGTTGATAATAGCTTTGGATGATGAGAAATCAATTCACCTGGGTGTGATTGTGCCTCTGTTACAAAGATAACATTATTTACCTGCAGATGCAAACTACGAGCTGTGAATACAGCTAAAACCATAGAAATAAAAATGTTGTTCCAAGTGAAGATACAAATTGGCAGAAACCAAGACTTGCCTGTATCATGTAGTGGAGTTCTCCTAAAGTGAGACAGTCTGACAGCAGGTGATACAAACGCTCATACTTCTATTTCACCTGGAATTTCTAAAACTTTATAAAACACAAACTTTATGATCAAACCACAAAATATCAGAAAAAGTCCTCACTTCTCTGCTGAGCTCTGAGCTGCTTTGGAAGAAAGACATTGTCTGCAAGGATGGAGAGAGGTATGGGGAGCTGACATTCCCAAGATTAGGTGTGTGCATTTTCTACTGACATCACGCAACATGATAGATTCCTGGGTGGTATTTGTTTTCCAGTTAACCCACATTTCTCACAGGCTGGGTATACTGGTGTTAACAACCACTTTACATCTAATTTCCTTGTTTAAGGTATGTTCTTGCTTGGTTGGCTTAATGAGAACAACCTGTGGCATTTGGCTGGTGGGGAAGTCCATCACATTTTGGTGCCATCTTCACTGGGTGTTTGTGGTCTCTCTTTCTTGTTACCCAGAAATAACAGGAAAGGAAAAACAGTATTTTGGCTCTCCTTTAATCTCTCATGAATCCTCCTCTGCTTAGTGGACCAGAAATCCTACTGGATTGAATGAACACCTTTCCTCTCCACCTGTGAGGCTTCTCCATCCCATGATCTACTTTTTCAAAAAATGCACGGCATTTACAAGGCATTGGTAAAAATAATAATCTAGGAAAGACTAACTGATTAAAGTAATGGAAACTAAAAACGTCATGAATGTTGCAGCCAGGAAGCAATGAATGTTGTTCCTTAAAAAAACGGGTGGAAATCCACTCCTTTTTTAAGATGGATGAGGAAGGGAGAGCCTTCACCTACAAGACAGTGCAGTGGTCAGGCCACTGACACTAGAAGCAGCAACCACCTTCAGGTCCCATGTGGAGTCTCTTCTGTTAAGTTGTGGGGTCTCAAACCACCATCTCAAAGGAAGGTGACCAATTGCCAGTCAATAGTGCAGTGTTCCTCTTGGGTTCTTTCAGATTCTTATCCTCCAAAGCTGCATCCATTCTTCTGCACAGGCAGGCAGATGTCAGATCTTTATGGGAAGCTGAAAATTTCCTGGAGGAGAGGAGGCGTGTACTTCAAGAGTAAGGAGAAAATGGTATCACACAGAGGATGACACAAATGTTTAGTAAGTTTCATCCAGGGTTATTAACAGAAGAGGAAAAGAGCACTCTTAAAACACATTAGCTTACACTTGGCATTTAGTTTAAAGTAGTGGTCTGTTGGGATAAGAACTGAAGAGAGAGCTTACAAAACCACTGGGAATCTTCGGTGGCAGATGATTTAGGTGCCTAGCAGCCTCAAGGAATCCCCAAGATTTATAAGCTGTGCTGAATTTGTAACTTGTGCAGTCAGTAGCAGGAAATTGTCAAAATCATAAACATCCAGAATACTCCTGAAATTATCCAAATCCCATGTCACAGCCCTGACACATACTGTTATCAGTGTCCAGCATTGTACTGCTGGACACTGTACTTCAGCCATTATCTTATATTTGTTTAATCTGATGGGATTTTATAGGAGGTTTCCTTCATGGAAAAGGGAACAAATTTCATTAAATGGACCAAGTTGAATAAACAGATGTCTAGAACTCTGTTCCCAAATTAACCAAACAGAAAGCATTCAAATGTAATTACTCAGAGTAAGGATGAATCCTTGAAGTTCAATTTCTCTAAAATCAAAAAGTGATGTCTGCTTCTGTGGCACAAGTGTTTTGAGATATGTTTATGTTCTCATTTGTTTCTGTTGCATGCACAGCTGTGGTGGAAAAATCATGTTGGAGAAGACACAGCATGCACACCTTCAGGCAGGAATGCTTTCTTCCATGCAAAGCCCTTCCAGTTTAATACCCAGTTCAGTAGCTTAAACTATGACATAATAGCACTGATCATCTGGAGGCAAACATGGTAATAAAAGATGACCTGCCTTGTCCAGAAAGGCAAAATCAGAGCTAAGGTCTGCCAGACCCAAACAGATCATCATATAAGTATTTAAGAGTCAAAATTGGCCTTCAGATTTCAAATACATGTGGGGTTTATTTATATGTACTATGAATTCTATGGTGTGCCTCTTGTAACATGTATAATGTCAAACAGTATATTAACAAAAATCTCAGGTGAAGCCATAGGAACATTTATACACATTGCCTCATTTGCATAAGCCTCGTTCTAAAAAGCACTGATGGACTCTCAACAGTGTTTGTTTAAACGAACATTTGTCTTCAAACTGACTACTGTACCACAGCAGTGGCAATGAATATAATCTAAAATGGTTTACTCTATTAACTATGTAGATTATTTCTCTGTTAAGCTGTTGTATGTTAAGGTATGTCTTGCAAACCTATCTGAAATAAAACAATATGTGGGGAAATGTCTTTTGCATAAGAATTGGAATATAGATAAAAACGCTGCTTATTGAATGTTGTTCATTAAATAAAGTATTCATTGGAACACATAATTATTCATACTATTAAGATACGTATGACAAATAATTATTTCATAGGGTATCGTTTGCATGTTGTAATATAAGAATATTATTTGACTGCTTAAATTAGTCTTGTCCTTAACACTATCTGGGTAACCAATCAGCATTTGAATTCTTAGCACTTGTCTGCTAATATTATTATTATTATTATTATTATTATTATTATTATTATTATTATTATTATTACTGTTATTATTATTATTACTACTACCACTACTACTACTACTACTCCTACAATTATTATTAACTATATAATAATCACAATGCTTTCAAAACACATCTCTTTACTGTCCCTGTGTATCAACATGACAAGATTTGTTGCCAGTGTAGGTTATTAGAAAATTACAAGCATTTTCTACAGTAAATTTGGCCTCCCAAATGCTTCTTCATAGGAGGATGTTAAAAGTGCAAATATAGTGTGAAAAGGGTCTCTAAAAATGGCATTCTGGAGCTTGATGTTTCTCATGTTTTGGTTATCTCACAGGTTGGTAAACTAATCCTCTCAGCTGAGAGCTAGCTGGAACAGTCAGAAAACTGTTACATTAGCAGTTTGAGGGCAGGGTGCTAAGAAGGCAAAGATAATATAAATTTAATCTCCATGTGTTGCAAATAAATTTATCTGGCAAATAAAAAGAAAAGGAATGATGAAATTAACGCTATGCCACTGCTAGTTTTTCCAATTCTTGTTTGTTGTCTAACTACAGCCATCAAGCCCAATTTGACATAACTGGCATTACTGATGGATGTGCAAATAATTTATATGCCCAGAGTACTAAACAGTTGCTTATTATCTAGGTTTATCTTATTACCTTATTAGGCTAATTCAAGTGCATAGAAGTGATGAGGATGTGGTGCTCTGCTATTAACAACAGTGATAAAATCTGATCTTGGGTCTATTGTGCATATAAGTTAATACATGAAAAAAGCCCAGGAGAAGATGTTGTTGAGGAGCTTTGTGACAGACAACTTTGGCAAAACAGTGAATGGGCTAAGTTTCTTCCTAGGCACACCTCTGCAATGCATGGAGAGTTTTTCACCCTGAAAGGTATAACTTCAGGAGATGGACATTGGTGATTCACAAATATTAAGAGCTCCCAAAAACAATGAACAGTGCTCATAGACAAAAATGTGTAATACCTTCTATGACTCTACTACTTTGGGCAGTGTTTTGATTGGATAAAGACAAGTGGCTGGCTGCCTGGGGCCTGTGAACCTGACCTCATGACATTGGTAGGACTGAACAGAGCGAAGCCTCTGCTGGCAACACACATGCTTGGAGCTTCAAAAAGGGTATTTTTTCTTCAAAGTAGGAATAAAATTGCTAAGTTTAATTAAGATGTGATATTTAAATATAAATGAATGAATGGTATTTTTAGAAAATTGTTGGATGACAAAAGAACACCTAACAGCATTAGTTCCCCTGGTTTAGAAAAAAAATGAAATCAGTTAAGGAATATAGGAAAAATGAAAATCAGCTAAATATTATAGAGAAAGATGAAGTTATCTGAGTAAAAACAATGTATGGCTGGCAAACGTAGCAAAATCCACAAGCAACAAATGCAATCCACAGCAAAAATGCATCCATTTGCAGATGGAGCTGGTGAAACTGTAAATAACAATGTCAAAGAATGTATGAAATTGTTCAATATATGTTTCTGTTCCATATTTGAAAAATGTCTTAGTTTGGGAAGAGAGGTGTCTGCTAAGGAAGGCAGGAGCCTCCCCTGAAATGGAAAAATGTAAACCCCCTCTCTCCGAATTGTTATAAATTTGAAATTGAGGGGCTCTCAGGCAAAAATATGGGATCAAGAACAACAGTTCTTTACTAGGGAAGAAAATAAAAAGATAAAATAAACAATGCACTAAACTAAAACAACACTGACAGAGTCAGAACACAACCTGACACTCTATTGGTCAGGGTGTTGGTAACAGTCCAATTGGAATTGTGGCTGCAGTCCTCCTGGATTGTCAGGTGTGGTTCTGTTGGAGCAGGGATCCTGTAAAAAAGGATGCAGTCTACCTCTGAAGACCCAGTGGAAGAGGCAGCTGTTCCTCTGGGAAATCCAGAGGAGAGAGAAAGCCGTGCTGGTGTTTCAGAATCTCAAGATTATATCTGGGTAGGAATGCTTGGCTCCTCCCTCTGGGTGGAGCATCTCACAATGGGATGTTCTAGCTCTTATCAGTCATGCAGTGACATTCAATAGCCTGTTATCAGCATATGGTTCCCCAGAGGGAGGATTGCGTGTGGAAGAGCTAAGGAAAATTGCCCATTTAACAGAAGACAACTGCCATACAGATGGCAAACAGAATCAATTTGCTTGGCAATGCAGATGCAGTACAAAAAAAAAAAAAAAAAAAAGAAAAGTGTTTGCTGAAGCACATTCTTTGACCCCTGAGTTTGGACTCAAGGGTCATAAATCAGCTAATTAGCTATGGATGTTTATTTAAAATAATGCTTAAAATAGCAGGGAAGATATTGAAGATGGGAAAATCCTAACACAAAATTTCAGAGAAAACTATTTGAATAGGTAGCCTTACATAAATCACAATACAGATAAAGAAGAAATGGATATCTAGGTCCATAATTTCCTACCCCAAGTACTATGGGCATGAAGAACAAGTCTCTTTTCTGAGGGTGACTGTTGTTTACTCAGCTGTTCCTGAGGTTGTACACTTGCACTAAGGAAGAATGGATGACCAAAACTAGAAGTTTGGAAGAGACTTCCCAGAGAGGATGTGACATTACACAACAGAAAGGAAAGAAACAGCAGGATGAACACCTCTCAGGAAGTAATGTAAGAATGTTTACTCCTACTCTGGGCGGGGGGATGAGGCTAACACATACTAAAGATATTAGAATCTACTAATGCGAAATTAAGGTACAAAAATGTAATTAATTCAAGCCAATGCCACTTACTGGAAAATAACTCCTAAACAAATAAACTCAGTTTCACACTTTGATGAATTAGCATGTTTAGCTGATAAGGATGTATAACTTTTATACATTGAAGTTATAACAGCTTCAGATGTACTTACAGCTTCAGATGTGATGGCATGAATGGGTGTAACAACCTTATGGTCTCGCCCTTCCATGAGACTGATTTTGGAATAAACCATTTTTTAACCACCTCATCAGTCAAATCCCATCTACTCTGTATCCCAAACAAAGGGCTATTAATGATATTTTCTAAATTCAAAGCAAAAAACAAAACACACAAAAAAGTTGTGCTTGGCTTACCTAAATGTAATTAAGTGTTTGGTATACAATACAGAGTTCAATCTTGATTTTTGGTACCAGAAAATACTATCTGAAGACTCAAGAGCACCATCAGCACATATCATACCTGTCCCCCAAAAGATGTTTGTCTTTCTTCTACCAGCCTGAAGCTACTTTATTCAGCTGTATGAATTAATTCTTACACTTTTTTCTCTTATTAAATAGACATTTATGTAAGCCTAGGCTCTACTGTTAATAGAACATTTCTTGATTACTGTCAGTGTTTGATTCCAGTGCTTGTCTTTTAAGTTGTAATTTCCTTATTTCACATTGTTTTAACTACATTGGCTGCAACTGTTAACAGAATAACTAGCGATTTTGGGGGCCAACTAGGAAGGCCTTAAAAAGATTTGATTAGGCAATTCATTTTACTAATATTACAACATCTTCACTTGATTATTTTAAATGAGTGTTGATGCATATCCAGTTTGGCAAAATACTTAGAAGTTAAATCATCTCTCCTAAATAACAAGCTTTCACTGGCAGAAAGACATGGGCCAAGGAATACAAACAGGATTCAGAAAAACAAATGCCATGTTTACCCAGCAAAATTTACCACAATACCTTTCCTGAGGTGAAGTTCAAGCCACTATCCTGAAACCAAAGTGATTTAATTCCTGAACAGCATCAGAGACAAAGGCAGATCTGTGGATCTGCTTTCTCCCATCCCCACTTTTAGCTATTCCTGCCCAGTAGTTGCTCCAATAAGATTGGCTTCTGAACTCCCTGCTCCAGAACTAGGAGAAATGTTGTAAGGTCTCAGACACAGCATAAACTACAACTACAGTTAGCAGTAATGCAGTGCAACCTGTCATTAAAGCATCTATTCCATTGTCTCTGTCAAATTCCAAGCTGAACTCTAGTGTCTTAGCCAGAAATACACCCAACACTACTCCTTTTTATGTGATGACATTTAATGTACAGACTGCTTTGAAGTCTTCGTCTTTCTCAACCCTAGATTTTCTTATGTCTTAGATGGATCCATCTCCTCTGAGACAGGACAGATATATTTTGATTTGATTCCATTAGGAAGGTAGGCTAAGACTGAGACAGAAGATAACCTCAAGTCTAACAGAAGTTCTCAATTATGGCTGAAATGAAAGAGGGTAAGAGATAGGAATTTTAGAAGTTCCAAACCCCCATCAGGGGAATTTGCACAAACTTTCAAAAAACCGCATACAACTTAGTTTTGAACACTTGTTGGGATGGATCATCCATAACTTCTCTAGGGAGCTGTCCCACTGCCTCACCACCCTCAAAGCAAAGAGTTTCTTTCTGGTCTTTGCTCACCTAAACCTGCCCTCTCTCAGTTTGAAGCCTATTACTCCATGCCCTTGTAAAAAGCTCTCTTGTAGCACCTAGAGATATTGGAAGGTGCTCCAAGGTCTCCAGAGCATTCTCTTCTCCTGGCTGAACAATTCCTTCACTCTATTTTAATAGGAAAATTCTTCTCCACCCCTCTCAGCATCTTTGTGGCTCCTCTGGACTTGCTTCAGCGGGACTAAATCTATATTGTGCTGAGCTCCCGAAAGCTGTATGCAGTCATCCAGATGGAGTCTCAACAAAGCAGAGCAGAGGGGCAGAACCAACCATCTTTACCTGCTGGTCATGCTTTTGATGCACCCCCAGGATATTGCTGTCTTTCTGGGCTGGAAATACACACTGTCAGGCCATGTTTAGTTTTTCGTCCACCGAAAACTGGGTATCCTTCTTCTCAGAGCTGCTGTCAGCTGACTGCCCGCACACCCTGTACTTGTGCCTGGGATTGCCCTGACCCATGTGCAGGACCTTGCACTAGGCCTTGTGGAATTTTATGGGGTCCATTCCTCTTCTGCCCACTTCTCAAAATCCCTCTGGCTGACATCCCTTCCTACCAGTATGCCAGCTGGTGTCGCTGGCAAACTTGCTGTGGGAGCACTCAAACTCACTGTCATTGTCACCAACTAGATGCCAAAAGATATTAAGCTATGACACCACCAGGCAACCAAATCCTTGAGACACACATGAAAGACTGAAGGTGAGACCCACAAAGTACCTTTTGCCACAAGAACAGACAGTGGATATATTATGGTTTGCTTTTTCTGTATTGTTCTCATGCTCTCAACATTTAAGTGTATTCTTTCCTTTTTGTAATCAAGTAAGAAATTAATCAATTGTGGGAAACATTTTAATTCCTTAATAATTCTTTAATCCAAAGCGTTAACAACTCTATCTGGAAATACAAGTAATTTTTCCAGTTTGATGGTAACTTATTTTGTCTCTAGTGATTTTAAGGGAAAAGCAAGCAAGAGATTGTGAGATAATCTGTAGTAGGAACTGCTCACCAACTATGATTGCATGTAAAACCCCGTACACTGAATGGCTGAATATCAGACCCTTTTTGGAAAAGCTGGCTCAAGAGATGTGACCATGAGACAGTTATTTCTGAACTTATTTTCAGTGTAAACAGAGATAAAAGATGGGCTTCCAAGCATAGAAGTGAATCTTTCTACTGCAAAGGGTTTATTTTAAAAGATCTGTCATTGTTCTGATTGCTCTCATTGTCATTCATTGAAATACCAAGGGCAATGCTGCCAGGATTTGAGTGTGGGCTCACTCTTTCAGTACTGCATTCCTCAAAAGACTGAAATAAAATCTCTCACATTAAACAATAATGCCCCTACATCTAGTAATAATTAATACATTTATTACATATTACCCTAATGCAGGTTTATATAAAGACACTCTACAAATTATTGACTTGGTTCTCTGTATATGTCTTACAGTTGTTTATATAAGGGGCAATTATAAGATATATAAGAAAAAACATGTGAGCAAGCTGATAATTCAGGAGCAGTCACATGAAGTTATACTATTTTAAACTATATTTATATTAAAAAGAACTAGTCTTTTAGTTATAGTTATATTACATTAAATATACATATTATATTAAATCATTATCAAAGACATTAGTGATCTTAATTTATCTCAATGTATGCACTAAATACAAATATCCAGCTTTTACTGGTTAAAGTCCTACCCCATTTAAGTTAATTCTTCTACCACTTCAGTGCAGTTTAGGAATTCATTAAGTGGTGCAGAAACATTACGGCCACCGTGACCCGTCTTCAACAGAAATGTAGAATCAAGACTTATTATTTACAGCTCTAATGAAGCATCATTGCTTTTCAAGTAACACCTAGGATTTATTTTACAGAATACCTTTTATCTTCTTTATATCAGGGGAATACAAAGAAAGGGAAGAGATGCTGTCATGGATTACTTTCAGTGTTGGCCAGTGTACAGTAAATACTGACCAGCTGCTAACCAACTCCTTATTTACCTGACTAAAATGACCACTATAACATGCAGTCTTTCACAAGAGTAACACAGATGTCAGAGATTAGAAGTGAATATTGTTTTAAAGAATTCCACTCCTGAACAATATATTTCTTTTAAACTGTAATAATCTCCCCTAAAAGAGCAAAAAGTTGCTAAATGAATGTTGACTCTATGAAAATTTTAGTAATGTATAATTTTCCAAAGCATGAAAGAACAATGTCAGTTCTATTGCATGTGTCTGTACAGAGCTGTGGATCTGCATAGTGAGATCCCAAATCATAGCAGAAATGTAATCAAAATCTTGGTTGCTGTGAGCTCTCAAACAAAGTAGTGCTAAATTTTCCAAACTTTAAAAGTATCCTGTAGTAGATTCAGTTTCACCTGCAAGGTTAGGTCTCACTAACAACCTCACAAATGCAGACATATATGAAACGAACTTGTCAAACGAACTACTGCATCCCAAAGAGCAAGGTCAAATATTGTTTCAGCTTTTAAATTAATATTGTATAGGCTGTGTCTTCCTTTGAACTTGGTTTTATATTCTACAGAAATACACTACCTATGGCTGTTAGGAAACCTGATAATCAAGCATGAAAGTTCAGTAACGGCTTTATGTATTTTAGATTAATTCCTGCAGAGACTGGAGGTTTTCCTTTTACATTGATGACTAAATCTACTTCCTGGAATTATCATACATTTAACTAAAGTCTCCATATAATTTCACTTGCTCTCTGCAATTTATGATTCAATAATGAAAAAGCACAGCCAAGTATATCCAAAACAACAGAAAACTCACATCAACATTCTTGGATGCTGCAAATAATCTTCTATGTAAACTAGACTTCTGTTGATCATCATTCAGCATTCAGGAAAGTGGCTCATTTATTTTAACTGCAGCTTTCATTTATGTACTTCTTTAAAACCTTGTTGCCAACATAGAGGTGGATATTTATTCAAGGACCTATGATAAATTTACCAGTTCTTGTTATCACTATTATTTTTCTCAGACTCCTACATATAATGTCATCAATTACTTAAACAGGAAGGAAGGCTAGAAAAATTCAAGTAACGGGTAGACAAGATAACTTAATTCCCACACAAAGCAAAAAAAAAAAAAAAAAAAAAAGAGTGGGCTGAAGCCATATGCTTACAGCCACATCTGGCTGCAGAAAAGTTAAAATGCAGCCAGAACCAAATGCATTTTTAAATTAACAAGCTGCTTCTGGGTGTAAACATGTACACTGGCTTATTGCAAACAAATGGATGTACCTGCAGAGACACGGGGACAGTCTGGCAGCATGGACTCCACCGATGTGTCCAGGGGCTCGGAGCTGGACACCCAGTTACAGCAGTTCTGTAAGAGCAGGCATACAATTCTTGGGATAAGTCAAAAACTCAGAGCAAAAATAAATATAGATGTTGTGAGTGAGGACAAAGATCACATCAAAATACCCAAACTAGTTTACATAGGAGTCACAATAACAACTGGACAGTACAATACACTAACTTACGCTTACTGACGATGAAATACTGTAATTTCATACTAAGTAAGAACATAATTCAGCAGATTTGTAATGTACTGAAGTATCATGGTTTTTAAGTGCTACTTTGAGTTCCAGTAGACTTAAGTAGGTGCTTGGACCAACTAGTGCCTGAACTACCCACTACAAGCTTAAAGATTTTGCAAGTTGGTGTTGATATAAACAGGTATTGGTACAAACACTGAGCCTGCTTATTTGCTAACATTAAGAAATCAGAATTTCCAGGGTATTTTGATGGAGTACACTGTCGAAGGAACATTCATGAAAATATGAAACAACATACTATAACTTAACAGAAACTATCAAGATAGAATATTAATATTAAAATAATTGGAAATATAGCTGAGATGAATGTGTGTGAACACTAAAAAAAGGCAAATACTGGTCTCTGGGGAATTATATTCACAAAGCCTTTCCATTTACCTTTCATTCCTGAACCTCTGAGAAGAATGAATTTACCATGAATTTTCTAAATGTTTTGTTCCAAATGCTATTGTCATGGTTTGATGCTGGCGAAATGCCAGTGCCCCCATGAGAATACCCTCTCCCTGGTGTCTGCTGTGAGATGTGACCAGGAATAAGCAAAGCAGGCCCCCACTTAAAGAAAACTTTATTAACTAAACTACAAGTAAAAAGAAACACATAGGGAAAATGAAAACCTTCCAAAAACATTTCCTCCTCTCCTCACCAAATTTCCAATACATCCATCCCTCAGATCACCAACTCAGGGTCCATCACCACCCTTCAGACAATCAATTCTCAGTTCATCAAGAGGAGAGGAGTCCTTGTGCCAGAGGCTTCCCCAGGAAACACAGTTGAAACCTCGTGTGTTTCCATGTCACTCATGGCACTGCCTGGAGAACACCTGCCATCGTGACCTCTTCCTTCCATGCCAGTGCTCTCACCACTGCACATGGACCAGAGCTGCTCCTAGGGTTTTCCTTTCAAGGATGCTCTGTCCTGTTCCAAAAAAGAGCACAGTCTCTCACTTTCGGGACACCTGGCCCCCCCAGATTTCACCCCCTGGGGCCAAGGGGTACCAACACTGAACCCTCTTGGCTCTGAGCCATTGCTTCCCCATGGATGCAGTCTCTGTGTCACAGGAAACATTGTTCTGTCCATGGGCTATACAAGAAAAGCCCAGCCAAGGTCACTCCATCATCTTTTCCCACCTAAGATTCTTCTCCACTCTTCTGGCATCTTTCACTTGCACGGACTTTCATCACACTTGCCCATTTCCCCCTCCACTTCATCTCTATCTCTCGCCTCATTCAGATCCAGGAGGATCAATATTTGTAAGGTTTCCATTATTCGAGAAAGGGTTAAAATCTCAGGCTCTGCCTGCTCAGGGCTTCTACTGCCCTGCTGGCACCTTCTCGCTGCACCCCCCTTTTCCTTCTCCTGGATTTCAAGGTGGTACCACCAGCACAGGCTGGCTCTCTCTCTCTCCAGGGGTGGAGGGGAGTGGCTGCCCAATGCCTCTTCGTGCTTCTCCACCTTTCTGTCCTCAAGGGCCTCTTCACCTCCCTCTCTGTCCAAGGCCCGGCCTACCTCACCCGGCCGCATGGCCTCCCCCCCCACCCCCAGCAGCAGCGCCTGGTCAGGGGAGAGAGCCGAACTCCTTCCTCACCAGAACCAAGAGAGCTTCCCTCTGGGAGTTCCCTGCTTTTAACCCCCTGTGTTCTCAGAGGCGTATCCATGTCCCCAGTGGCCACCAGGTGCCAATATTCAAATCTGAGCACCTATTGGCTTGACCACAGCATATCCCAGAAAACTTACTTCCTCCCAAACCACAACAGCTATCTAATCAGAGTAGTCTATAAACTGAAGTATTAAATTATATGCTTTCAATAAACTATGATGAAACGATACCAAATCTACTGAACTGAAGATTTAATTATAAAGGAACTATATTTTTAATGAGATTACCAGCTGAACAACAAGATCTATGTTGATTGCTCTATGAAAAATCTGAGCTTTTCCTTTCTGAAAACCTGATTAACTTCATTAAGTGGAAAAGGTAAAAAAACCAAGCAACCCTTTGGAAAGACCCAATAGATTTTCTGACAGATTTTGAAAAAAATAATACCATCAGTTCATGATAGTAAAAATGGACAAATTCTCTTCTGGTAAACAGCATGTATTGTGTGTTTGTAGATGGTTGCTGCCCTAGCTGTGCACCATGGAGTCCGTCTTCACTGTGGAAAGATCCTTGACTGGTAGATCAAGTATCTTATTGTATTTCCTTAATTCATTCTGTCTGGAAGAAGATGTCAGCTGTGTTGCAATGAGGGGAGAATTTCAAAGGCTTCAGTCCCCACCAATAAAGGGTGAGGAATGGCTTTTGAATAGATTTGTCAAGGCAACCCTACTGTTCTGGGACCAGGGAGAGCAGGGACAACATAAAGGAAGGGCTGCTGTATGAGATTAGAAAGTGAAGTTCACAAAGCATAGCAGATTTTTGTAAGAAACAGTAGATCAATGAAACTATTGAACTCAATGGAAAAAGAAAAAAACAAACACACTATCCAGCAATATAACATATTTAGTAAAACCTGTTAAAATTGAAGTATTTCATGAAGGTTTTAAGGTTTAAAGTAGTAAAGCATTATAATTTTATGATTTGCATGTGTAATTTTAATTAACAGCTGAATGTGAAATTGCAAATGTAAGGTGGTAAAAGTTACAAAAGAAGTAGAATTTTTATGAAGTATTACAATCATTTGAAATAAGAAAAATTAATATTAACTACTGATAGAACACTACATCAGAGAGCTGGAGATAATACAGAAGATTAGCACACAATTAACTATCTTTTATATACAATGTGACACTTGCCTGTAAGAAATAAGTATTCTCGAAAGCAGTGTCAAGATATGTAAATGGATGATTTGTTTTATCATTCATCACAGTTCTTAATAAATTCAAAAATCATGACATCTATAGGTACTAAAAATAGGCCACCAGTGATACAGGAGAGATAGCTCAAATGAAGAATTACTTTATTTTAACAATTCATTCTTTCAATGACAGCAATTAGCCCCACAGACAGGCAACGATTAGGTGTATATTTTAATTATTATTCATTTTATCACTAGCCTTAAACCTGATTAAAGTAAGAGATATCCAGGTGATATGCTAGACTTCATACCACTCAGCCACATTTCACATATGTACAATTCTTCTTTCTTATAGGAGATTTTTAATGCTAATGTAAGTTATGACACTCCATCCACTTTTTAGGCCATTAATCATTTAACTTATTCTTTAACATCCACTTTCTGCAAATGAAATTAAAGGTAATGCACTTTTCTTATTCAGACTAAATGCTTAAAGAAAAATGGAGTTGTCAGATTCAAATTACAGGATTTAAAATTTCAGTTTTACTACATAACACATATTTTAAGTTTTGATTTCCCATAAAGAAAATGGGGATTTCTCTGACAGAGCCTGTAGGGGTTACCATTCTTTATATTTTTAACACTTAAGTCAGAGCTGTCAGGCTGCATCCCAGGTGATCCTCTATTCCCATCAGTCACGGCCTATAAAACTTTAAGTTAAAGTCAGGAATAGGTACTGTATACACTAAGTTTCACTAAATCCACGAGAAAAAGTCAAGTACAAAAGAAAGTTCAGGATGTGACTAGTTTAAATTCACTCTGTGCACCTACTGCTTTAGTGTTCTGCAATGGGAATGCTGAAAATAGAGATAAGCCTGATCTAGTAAGGATGAGACTCATAAACAATAAAAGTTTAGCTGGTCTTGCTCTAAAATATGATTTTTAAAATCTCAGCAACCTCATACCTAAGTGTAAGAGCTTCCGAGCCCTACAGGAGTAATTATGCATCAAAAAGCTGCTGAGAGAAAGGCTATTTTGCCATTTGTGCAAATCATCAAACTTAGTAATGAAGAGCTTAAAGAGGACTTTCCACCATTGCTAGATCAAACCAACAGCATGGAATGCACCCAGGACTTTGCTCCAGGTATCAGGCACTGCATGGGCTGCCTTGGCATGTCTCTGTTTTACTGTGCATCAGGAAGAAACACTGGACTCAGTGCTTAGTATTTTGACTGCTAACTTGGCAGTTCAGAAATGGCTTTAATCTTGGTTATTTTAGTGGCTGGTACGGATTCATGGTTTCCACTGTTCTGTATTATGCTGTCCTTCACACCCAGACATGTTTATTCAGCCATATACAGACAAACATACTCAAATTCTTTAAATAAAAAGGCCTTACCTCTCGCATCCACTCTCTAATAGTTTTCCCAACTTCTTGATGCCACACATTGTGAACTGAGTCTGTCAACGCCACAGCAGTTACCCTATTCTTTACTTCTGCCTCTCGTTGAATCATCTGTTAAAAAAGATTGTATTTAAAGTAATTCCTTTTACTGAACAGAGTCTGCTTACTCAGAGATAATGATCTTAAATTTAAAAAGAAACACCGACACAGATTCATAATCTGACTTCACTTGTTTTAAAGTTTATATAATTCCTAACAGGTCCAGAAAAAACAGAAACACCTAACATTTTTGAACAAAAAATTACTAACTTTTGACTGACTGAACTATTCAGTCCTATTATTTTCCATGTGGCTTGACAATTCCAGGATTAAAGGTATCACAGTGAAAAAATGGAAGATTCCCTGAGGACACCTTTTACAAGCTTCTCCAAGTTCCTATTTCAGTTCTTCAGGGAAGCTGGTACCTGTGGTTCACTGTAAGGTTCTCTTGACTATCATCTACTAATTTTCAGTAGATTGCTGTAGTTTTTCTGATGTACAATCTCACTTAGACTTGTATAGGTTTTTTTTTTTCTATCCAATTTAGCTATCTTGCATGCTCACCATGGTCCCAAAATTCTTCTCTCTTCTCCCTTATTCATATACTTACTCAGCTAACACCAAAGCCTCTCAACATTTTTAGGATATTAAAGAGCCTCTGTTGTTGCAAATGACAGTATGACTAAATAATATCAGTTCTAAAACAAATTAAATGATTGCTGCAAATAACACAAGCAAACTGACAAAGATGCTGTGGATTTCAGCACTGCTATGCAAGATAAAAGGTACGGGGAAAGAATAGTTTGATATCAAAGACAGACAAAAAGGTTTTAATCTCCTGACATGAGTGATCCTAATTTGTAACACTGGATCAAAGAAAGCATAATAAATTATACTTACAAAAGCATTTCACAATTGGTGTCATTATCGCTGTGTATGCTACAATAAAGTTAATGGTTTTTTAATCTTCCTTTTTGTATAAATGTAACACATACCATATTTCTAAAATCAGGTATTCTTTCTTCATGCTCTAGTAACTGCTTATCAGCACACAGGCTGCACCTCTGAACCCACTGTTCCATGTCCTTGCCATAAGAATGAGTCCAAAAACCTACCAGAAAAAAAGTTTTTTGAAAGAGACAGTATCTAAAAACAAGACCTGTCAGCTACACTTGCTTTAAACCCTGTACATTGAATAACTGTTTTAAACACACTTTATAATATTCCTTTTCCAGTGCTGTGCATTCTAGTAATCATTCAGCTGCACTGTCTTCCACAAAACACTATGATTAAACAGGCAGAGGTGCAAAAATATCACTGTCCTTGAAGCCCACATACCTACCAATTACTCAGAGTTATTACATGCTGGGTGAAGTTTAAAATCATCACCAGCTCAGAGTATTCCAGCATGACTTCCTCCATGAAGGGCTGGTATTCAGAAGTACGTCTAATGACCAGCAAAGATAAAAAATATGCTCTGCTTTGGAAAAGCAATTTTTTTCTCAAGCTACAGTGTCCCATGTTTCTGTTTTGAAAACTAGCCACCCAGATCATCTTAGAACATCACCCTTTTCTTCAAATCACAAGAAAATACAAAGGTGCAGTTCCCTTTTTCTTTTCCAGACCTAGCTCAGGTTTGCTATTTTCAATTTCCCTATGCACATGTAAGAACTGGCAGTCATTGATCACCATTTCTTTCTAATCTTTCTTCATATAGTACATACAGTCTTTGCTTTTCAGATCATGTATGATATATAGAAAATAATATGCAATACCCAATGTGCTCCTGGTGCTTGCCATTCAGCTTTGTGGATGCCTGCAGAATCGTATTCTCTTCACAAAGATCAGCAAAGTGAGTGAGGCTGACAATGTCATGTTTTTTGATAACTCAGCCCCAGTGCTAGGGTTAGGATAAGGTCTCACTGATGCAGAAGCAAAGAGGGATCAAAAGAATTATCTGAACTTCACGTACAGATTTCTTTACATCCAGACCAGAGGAAAAAAATTTTGGTAGGCATCCATGCCCTTCTGAGCCAACTTAGAAAGAAATAGACAAAAACAACACATCAAGTGTGGAAAGGATCAAGGGTATAACCATCACTTAAGCAAGAAGTCTAACATGTCCATGTTTTAGTGACACAGAAATGTCACAACAGAGCATGTCAAACTGAAGACACTTTTGCTTCTATCAGAGCAGCTTAAGTTTACTGCTACTATGGGACATTCACTGATAATAATAATCAAGGAGAACAGATCCAGGTTAAGCTCAAGCAACAGACCCTCTTATCAGAGATGATAATTTACCCTACAAGAAAATACAAGGAGTCCACGTACTTTTGGGCACAGATGCTTCAATACTCAGTAAATGCTTCAGATTCAATGGATTGTTAGCCCACGGTTAGAACATATTCCTCTTTTCTAAAATCAGTTTCAATTAAGGTAAATTTTAAAAATTAAATTAGTGGAATAAAATTGTAAAGGTAAAATAGATTGACTTTAAATAAAAATGTAGTACCCAGCTACCATTCAAATTTGATGTAACACAGAAGTTGTACCAGACACCAAGAGAAGGCTACTGTGGGATGCATGATTTACATTTTCCAGGACTTGTTTTATTCTGTGGAGCCTGTAGAATCTTTCAAGGTAGACATACTAAAAGTGATGATATTTAATAGACCACAGTCTACTAAAAATACTAAAATTTAGACATTTTTCTTCAGAATAATGATTTTTTTACTGAAGCAAACAAAGGCCTAAGAATTTTTTCCAAAGTTCACTTATGGCTTATAATCTTTTTACATCAATGAATTCCACTGACAGAAAGTTTTCACAGCCTAGGAATTACTTAATTTCCTGCTTAGTGCCCATTTAAAAACCTTAAACTATTCTTAGCTGACTACATTTTGCAGGACAGCTCTCTGTGAACCTCATCACTGGATGGCTCATTCCTCCCTTACACTCCTTCTTCCAATAATCAATTTACAACCAGAAGTAGGTAAAATGGCATTTCTCTATTATACGTAAATAGGTTCTCATGTATTACTGCACCACTCATGATTCTGGGTCCTCTAGACTTTCCCAATAAGCTTCTCTCTTTAGGCACTTCCATTTTATCTTTTTTCTTGTGCTCCTTCTTTGTAATCACAGTAAAGTTTGATAACTTATTTACCAAATTCCAACACTATATATTTCATTCCGTTGGAATGACAAGTTGTAGACCAGTTCTCCTTGCAACAAGTTAGAAAGCATTCAAACATCCTTTTGAAAGTCCTCTTTATCCCATTGGTTGAAAATTTGTTTCTTCACTTTGGAAGGGAAGATCTCAACAATCTAGTTGCAAAAGTATTCAGCTCTAACAGTTATATAAGCAAGAACTTGAAAATTCCTAAAAGTGCATTTCTCATGTTCATACATCATAATTACTCATTTGTTGCTCAATTTAATAAGTATTCTACTGCTAATCTGTAAGCTTCTATTACACAGTTGTCATAACATTATAATGTCAAAACGTTGATACCTGTACTATCTATAGTGTGTATAAATAAAACACACATTCACACATACAATATATATGCAGTATATTTAGCATGCATATATAGTCAGAATAGATTGTAAAACAGGCCTTCGGTATATATTTTACAGCATAATAGTCGTGTCAAATGAAAGCATCTGTGTGTTAAAAGAGGACTTAAAGGTCTCATCTTGCCAACCAGAAACCATGAAAATCCATGAAAGTTCCAGTTAGATTTAGGTAAATAGATGTGGGAGTAAATCCTCGAAACATGGAACTCTATATCAATTCTAACACTTAAAACAGGTAAAAATTCAAACTTCTGAGAAAAGTTAAAGTAAGTTAAAATATTTATTTATTTTTACAGGCTTTCATTTTTGCAGGTTCATATAATCAAATAAAAAAAATCACTTCATATTCAGGAAGTATTTACTCTTCTGAGTTGTATGTAATTAGGAATGAGAAAAAATGGATTAAAAAATGAATTGAAAACACATCCAAATTTTAATTTCTCTTGAAGTTTTGAAATAAACTATTCAGCTACTTTCTTTGTCTTCCATAGCAATTTCAGTTGTGGCATGGTGTTACATGGTATGCACTGGGCTTCAATGGGCATTATATTGGAGCAATATAATTTTGAAGCACATCTTCCATTGTATCCAGTTGCATCATGCTGATTTGAGACTCTTTAAGACGTTTTGGCATCTGCAAGCAGAATTCTTTTCAGAGGAAATAATTGGAAGCCCTGTCCAAAAGTCCGCACTGGTTTCCAGACATGGAATGAATTTGCAGCAGAAATTCCAGTGGATCAACCCAGCTTCAGCTGGACATTGCAATATTTGTAAATGCAATGGTAGATAGGAGGAGAGTGATAGGAATAGTGATAGGAATAGTGTGCAAGAGGGCAATTTTTAATTCCTTTTGGAAAGGAGCGTGGATTCCTTTTTTGGTAACTTCATATGCTCTCCTTTTAACTTGCTTGTTACCACTCTAGAGTCAACATCTTCTTCAACCATCATTTCACTCAGTCTCATACAAACCAATTAATTAACTAGTCTGTCTGCCTGGCAGCACTTGAGCCTCTCCTCAGTTATGAAAAACTTCTCTTCACCAGGAAGTATGTAATTCTGTATTCTGTAGTGCAAGTCTGTTGGTCTGGCATACCTAAGACCGTTCACTGCTTCCTGAAGAGAATTCCTGAATTTCTGAAATACTCTCAATTTTCTGCACATCTTAAAATGAAATTGGATCCCCAAGCCCTCATAAAATATTATTAACCAGGAATTAGAATTGCTGGGCAAATATGCTCGAACAACACAAAACAAAAATAATAAACAATCCAAACTTCTACCAGTTTTCATTTTCAATTAGCAAGAGCAAACATCTTCCCTAAATGAATTTGCAGATGTGATAAAATCCCTACTTGCAGTAGACAAAGCCCCTGATACACATCAGTTTTTAAACAGCAAAAGAAAATACGTTAAATGATAGCATTAGAGATTGGCCATAGTACTTGCTGATACTTTCTTCAAAGATCCACTAGATGTTACATCTACAACTGTGATATTTTTCTACAGCAATAAATCACACTGCAACAGTAGTAATAATGCAAGAACATATTAGAGTAGATTGATAATAGCATCTGGAGTCTAGGACTTGTCAAAGTTCGCAATGCAAACCAATTTCTATTGCAGAATTTCTACTCAAAATTACCACCTTACACTGGGGCTCTAAGTTCATAAAATCAATAATGAGTAGAAAATATTAAAAAAAATTAGCTGAAGATTTAAAAAGTCATGTCCCTTACGCATAACTCGCAAAAAACCCAACAACTAAAAAAAACCTGTTCGCAGAATTCTGCTGGTATATTTTAGAACAGTGCAAATAGAACTCATGCTTCTCTTGTAGAAAGCCTCAGGCTTCAGCTTTATTAAACCTTTAATCTTCATAATACAATTCTCCTGTTCTCTTGACCCTAGGGTGTTGGGACAGGGAGTTTGCAAGAGAGAAGTCTTTGAGGACCTGCAATAATGATGGAAACAACAACTAACTTCCCAAACACAGGCAGATTAGGTGTGGCAGGACTTATGGGTAGAAATGCTGGCTCACCTCAGTTACAAACCTCCCCACAATTTTTTTGAGGATGAATGGAGTGCAGCAGTTCAATAGAAAGCCCATCACATAACATAAACTGGTATGGCACCACAGGGATAAAGGTCTTTGCATTGGTCTGCTACATCTTGCCCACAGCAGACCAAACCAAAACAAGCTGGTGGCAGGGACATCCTCCACTCTCTGGAGCACAATATGTTGGCATTCTGCAGATAACTTCCTAGTAGGTGAAAAGTGTACATTAGACAAGAGGGTGTGGTGAAGGCTCCTTCCCATTAGAAATTCAACTAATGCAACAAAAATGAATACATTTTTCAATGGACCTCAAGACATCACAGCAATGAGGGTTGCTGAGATAGTCACCTTGGCACTGCTGCGAGAACCACAGCGATGATCAGAAAGGGAGGTTTGGAGCAGATGAGTCTACCTGGAGTCAGCCAGTTGGGTCTCCCTCCTGATAGCTGGAGTCTGCCGTCCCAAGGTTGGAGACTCGAACTGGGGAGATCTCACTGGCATGAAAATCAAGTTTTGAAGGGCCAAGAGCTTCTAGCTATCTCCTATCCAGGCAGAGGATGTGAAACCTGATCAATATAAGTGTTAATATTCCTATGTTGCTGATAGCAGCAGCTAGCTGTTGGATTGCCTCTAACATACGAGATAAAAAACAGTCAGGTCTTATGGAAGTGGAGGTCCACAAGGGCCAGTTTAAGCTGCCAGAAAGTGTCCAAAACTACCACATGCAGTATTTGGCACAACTAATGCTGAGGAGCATCTGATACTCGAGCAAGGTTGTTTAGTTTGCGTATGCGCACTGTAAGTACATGAGTACCAGGAAAATCGTAGTTGCAAAATCACATAGTTTACGAAACTATTTCATTTTGTATTCACTGTTAAATTGGATTTGAGTAGTGCAAGATGGTGTGAGCATGTGATCACACCAAACCTCCAGCACAGCACATCCTTTGCTGCTCTGGCTTCACCATGTGTCTGTGTAAGGAGCTTCCATTAAGGATGCAGGAGTTTTCTGGTAGGAGGTTGCATCAGCTCTAGAAATCATTTGAAGTCAGCCAGCAAGACCAGTCCTCTATTGGCATACTATGCAAACCCTGTCCTGGAGATTTTGTTAACAAAGTTATTATCTTGGCTGTGATGGTGAAGGATTTTTCTAGTCTTTGCCAGTAAAACGCTATTGGGTGCAGGTCATAGCTTTGTTTTCTTTTGGTTTATCTGGATTTCTGAAGCAGTGGACAGCTATTTGAGTGCCATGCCTAGTTAGAAATTAAATACTAAAGTAAAAAAAAAAAACCAACTTAGCATTAAAGAAATTTAATTGAAATAGAACATAAAATAAATAAAATCAAAAGCAAACCTGATGACAACATAATAAAGCCAAAATAACAATTAAGTGCTAAGAGGAGCCATCTAGATCCGTGACCAAAAGCTTGAAGTGCTGTAGTATCAAGAAAGGTCAAGGACAACAAAGACTAGGAAACAGAGATGTCTCTGCTTAAATTTGGGAGTGTCCTCAGCCTCTTACCCCAGACTTCCTATCCTGGGCTCAGCTTTCACAGCAACTTTCACAGTCCTAGGCAGCTTTGGGCATGGTCAAATCACAATTTGAACATCATTTTGAACATCTCCCTGTATAAATGTAGGTTGGGTGCCAGATTTTCAGCCTAATCATTGCAGACAGTTGAAGCATTTAAGAGCTGCAGTGCACAGCTGACACCCAGCAGTGCAGCCCAGCTGACATTTTATCTGATGTGCCCCATCAAAGCATGGTGCCAAATGCTTCCTTAGACCTATCAGTGAGCAAATTGTAGTAAGTTTTCAAACCACAGCATCTTTTTTGCTATTGAGAGAAGAACTTCCAACCAGGGAGCTTACAAGAGAAAAGTCTTTGAGGACTTTTCAGCCTCGGGGACAAGCATGGTCTTGGGATGCAGATGACTGAGTTACAATGACTCCTTCAGCTGCCACATGTCAGACTCTCTGCAGTAGCTCGCAGCTTGCAAGGGCTCCACTGAAGGGTGGCAGCAGATAGAAGCTGGACTGTTGATGTTGCTAACAACCTTCAGCCATCTGTTCCACCCATCTGAGGGATGTGACCTCCCCAGTCCAGCTTCAAACTGCTACTGTTTTCAGCCCCAAGGCTTCAAGCCTGGTCAACATCTCGGTGATAGTTACTTTGGCTGATTTCAGACCAATCAGACAGCAGGGCTGGAGAGAAATGAATCCTTAGCACATATGAAAAAGTTCTGCCTAAAGTACTTCCTTGAGCTCAACATCTTCTAAATTACAATGGAACAGATCTGCTCTATCTAAAAACCCAGTACACATTCTTTTGCATTATGAGGGTGAAAACATCTAAAAGCCTTGAGCCAGAACAAGTAGGTTCTTGTAATTCTTCTTACTCAGATAAATTAAAATAGAAAACAGTGATCTTAGATCTTTGAGAGGACAAATTAGTTGAAATAAATTGCTCCTGAAAATCAGTGTGTAACACAACTAATAATAAACAAGGCTTGAAAATAAAATGATACAAGGAGTTTTGTTTTGATGTTATACCATTACAAAGGTAATGGTTCACATCTAATGAAAAACATAGCCTGCAGTAAGTTATGGAAGTAATTTTCTCATGTTTCAATAAATGTGTAAATCCAGAACTCAGTGTAAAAGGGAACAATCATATTAGTGAAATGAATGCAAAACAATCAAGTAAATAACTGTTTTTATATGTTAAGTATCAAATACAGGGTAAAATGGCATTACTTCTTCATTGCCTCTGTTTGACCAGTACATGGAAAACAGTTTTATGCAAATCTCATGCTGGTGCATTTTTCAAGGAAATAATCTAGTTTCTTGTATTTAATTTTATACCTAGACAGAGAATTGCACTGGTTTAATATCAAGAAGAGCAAATTCTTCACCGATTTCCAGAAGTTGGCAGTGTCTGAAGGACTGGTCATTTATTTAGGAAATTGCCCTGGTTTTATCATACATGCACAGAGACATATCAATCTATATATTAACTTTTAAAAGGAAGCCAGACTTGAAAAAATAAAAAACAAACAAGAGATGAGAAAAACTAAATGTTAAGCTCAGCACCTCACAGATGGACATGAAGTCTGACACCCTTGTTATTTAAACATAGCTGGATTTCCACTTCAGCCAGAGGATAACACAACATTCACTCTTCTTGTCCTTTAGAGCCTCAGTTTTGACTCTTATAACTTCTGAGTAACTTCAGAAAGGAAAAGTATCTCCACAGGCAATGTCTCTGAATCAAGAAAGTATGTAAATTGAAACTTCTGGGGTCACACAAGCTTCTGGAGGCAACTCTCCTTGTGATTAGGGAATGACAAATTGTGCTTTGTTACTGCAGGCAGCCAAAAGAGAAGAGCAGGAGCTTCCCTTTTCTTTCCCACTAAAATGCTGCTACCACTTACATTCTCCTTCACCAAAAAATTATGTGCCTGTGTGGTATAAACCCAAATTATACAAAGCAGACCACAATACCATAGAATCATAGAATGGTTTGGAAAAGACCTTCTACATCATCTAGTTTCACCACCAATATATGACTGACATCTTCAAAGTCTGAAAATATAGTAAAGCAGGAGAAATAATAGATTTTCTAAAATCAGCCCTCTTTATCAGACATTGGATATGCTATCAGATATCCAACAAGAGATATCCAACTCATGAGATGGGAAAGTAGCAGCAAGGCTAACAAGTCTCCTTAGAGAGACTTCACATGCTGAAGGGCTTTGTGAAGCAAAGGATGTATAACTATATAAAAGACAGTTTTACATAATGTAAAAAAGAAAAAGAAAGAACTTATTCAGAAAAAGATCTTCCAATTCAGAGTACAGAAAAGACTCATGATTAAACATCTGGTCCATGTCCTGTGCCAGAAGCCATCAGGCACAGCTTTACTGGGAAAGAAAGCTCAGACCCCGCATCCTTCAATGACATGGGGCATGGACGTGCTCGCCATCATATCTGGAGAGACACGGCACTGCAGCAGCATACAACTTCCACCTCAGCATCCTTGCAGATAGAAACACGGTGGGTCTAAGACACCATCCTGCTGCCATGAAGTATTTCTGTGTTCCTCCTCCTGGCTTGCTCAGTGATACTGCATCAACCTCGTCACCAGCCTGCCCATGTAATTTACTTCCGAGGAATGCTCCAGGAGACTGATGTGTACTATGCTCTGCATTGCCCCCAGCAAAAGCCTGCTCATTAAACACCACAAATCACCTTCCAGTACTGATGATATCACTCAGAGAAGCGATGCCAGGTAGAGTTGAGTCAAGAAAAGAAAAACAAGTGCCACTTCGAAGCATAATGCATGCTGTGCCTAAGTGTGAGGACAATGGATGCGGCACAAAAGCACCCATTCCCAGCTGCCCATGTAGGAAGGTACTCATCACACACAGTTCTTCTTTGGTGAAATAATCGAAACTCTTCTATTCACAAACCTCAAAGAGGGACTCGCTTTTTAAGAAAGATGCATGTTTACTTTCCAGGATGTTAGGAAGTGGAAAAGTCTTCCTGAAAATTTTGCACTGGACTCTGCCTCTAGTGGTTGCACTCAGGTTGCCAGACTCAGACTTCCCTGGATGTATCAGCCAGGCCACACTGTTGGCTCTTGAAACCAGGCTACACCAGTAGGCAAGCTGGAATGGTTTGGAGAGCACTGGGCAACCCTCTCCTATCAGTGCAGGAGGAGCCAGCAGGCAGAGCTGCAATAGCGAATGTCTGATCCACTAGGTACAACCTGAAGGAATGGCAGCCTTTGTCCTGAGACCGTGACAGCTCATCAGGATGCCACACGACCATGAAGATTAGCCACCCCTGTACTACAGCAAAATGTCTGCTGAGCTTTCTGCACACTACAGTTTCTGGCCGGTGTATTCTGAAAAACGCTTGCTGTGGTTTTAATTACTTGCCCATCCTTCTAAGCTAAAGGCTCATAATTTTCAACTTAAGAAGTCTCACTTCAAAAAAATATTTCAGAGAGATCATGGAAAGCAAAATATACTTACTGAAATCTACATATTCAGGCTATCATCAATAAAAATTTAAAATGTTTAAATTGTGGGATAAGGTAGAAAGTTAGTCTCTCCTTCTTACAGCATTTAATGTCTCCTTTTTATTATATATCCACCAAATGATAACCTCCTTGACAGAGAACCATTTTCTTTTTGTTTGGTCCTGAACACATAGTTGGAAATTTAGGCATCTAGCACACAGAGAAGCATTCCTGTATGCTCTTTGCCTAATTTTACAGTGAGTTAAATAGAATTTACAAAATAGCCATTTAGCTAGATCAAAGGCAGCTGGAGCCACCCTGGTGTTTATTTCCAAACCATTACATGTCACTAGCAAGATACTCCCCATGATCCTCTGATCTCATGAAGTTTATAAACAACATTAAACCAGAAAGCAACTGCAAGCTTTATTTCTGCTCCTTTTCCTCCAAAGTCCTCTTCAGTGAAGAAAGACACCAGGATAAGTTTGCATTTCTTTATTTCATTACTAGCCCCACCACCTTAGCTTATGCAGGCAGACTGGGGTCTGATGAGCCATATGGCTTATCACACAATTGGTTGAAAGTCAGCATGTAATGGACCATGACACCAAATAGAGTTCACAGCTCCCATCCCTGGGAGCTTCAATTTCCATGTCTCTCCTCTTAGATGACATAACGACATAACACATCTCTAGTACTTAATAAGTCCATTCATCAGAGACAGAAACATGAAGGCTTCTGCATGCTTTGGGAGGGGTTGTACCAATGGAGGGAGTCAGCTCTTAACGTCAGAAACATGTACACAGTGCTAACTAACATCCAATATATATGCATGCACTTATGGCTTATAAGTGTTCTTTTATACTTTACAAGAAGCATCACTACACTAGGAAAAATGCTTTGCTGCGAGATTTTCTCAGTTTAACCAAATTATTTTCTAAACTAATGATTAAACTCACAACCACCTTGAAATATAGGCAAACTCATGGGTCTGCCCACTTCTAACATACATTGACCTAACCACCAGAACAAGGCCAGCCTTCCCCGGGGAAGGGGAGCAAAGGTGTGCTGGCAGTGTTTTCAGAATATTTCTCTCCCCCCAAACCCACCTTTGTGTGAACTTCTGAAATGAATGGCTTTGTCTTACAAATCTATGCTCCTGGACCAAACAGCCCCGTGAAACTGGCAGGCTTTCTTGCCCATATGTCTTGCACTGCTAAACTTAGATCCCACTCCCCCTCCTCCCCTCTGGCAAATGGGGCCAGGGATGCAGGCTCAAGTAAGCTCGAGCCCAACAGTATGAGCAGACCATGACACATCCTGGTGCTAGGACAGGGAGACACACTGCTCCTGCAGCAGCTGGGACAGCCTGTGCTTTCCAGTGGGACACCACACCAGTTGCTCTGAGTCCACAGACCTCTGAGACATCTGATACCAATGTATTATTAAGAGAGAATGTCGTGGTTTGGATCATAAATATGTTGCCTAGGATTTTCTTTTCCTGCAATTGCTGCAGTTTCCAGAGGAGATGACATTGCACCACAGGCCAGCTAACCAGGCAGTTGAAGGCCAAGTGTGAAAACAGTGGCAATAAATTCCCCCCAGAGCCATTCTTGCAAAACATGGGTATGACCATGTGTTGTGGTACACAGATTTTATCAGCACTCTTCTGGCTTAGGTTTTCAATGTGAAGCTACAAGCGTGTTAGGCAGATTACTCCCAACATCTGAGGATGTGTTCTTGGGAGAGCAAAGACCTGTGCTGGCCCTGTGCTAAATGTACTTGCTGGTACCCATCAAGCGCTGCACAGCATGCATGTGTATTTATTTTTCCAGGTTGAGGTGTTACAAGCAAACTCTGAAGTTTATGTGAGTAATGAGAGAAGTGGCTGATGTGACTAATTTGATTCAGTGAGACTTTTATTAATGAAATATAATTTAGGTTTGGTGAAATACCTTGTTCAGTGCAAAAAAAAATCTACTGCAGCATACATGTAGCACGCCTGCTGTCTCAAAAGAAATACTTCGGCTGGTTTTAAGGAAAAAGTCATACTTTTATAATGGATTGTGTGCATCCCTATGGACATAAACACACCTCTAAACTGTCACAGTGATTTCCACAGAAATGTACATCTAGCAGAGTCCTCACTTCAGGTTCATACATTAGTGAACCAAAAATTACATTCCCTTTATAGCAACTGTCTTCTAGCATTCCTCTGCCTTAAGGAAAATAGCACTTCAAAATGCTGACAAGTATATAAGTCCATTATTTAAGTACCAGAAAGTAAGCAGCAGTAAGAGACAACACTAGAAAACATACACTTGCAAGGACTTCTTTTCAGGTACTACCAAGTTTTCTGGTTTCCCTTGTTTTCAATTTATAAAGTTATTCTTTAAAAGTTATTATAAATTTATATTATATTATAAAGTTGTTTTTTATCTGAGCACACCACAGTGGTCTAAGTCCCATATAGCACGAGAACCCACAGAAGATGTCTCACAGCTTCAACAGCATTACTGCAATACTAAAACCATCAGTAAAAATGTTTTCACACTCTTTCTGTCAAAACCAATTTTACTACAATGAGTATGTTTCCTCGAAGCTGAACAAATTCAGTAATTTTCTTTTATTTCTCCTTCTTTTTTCAATTATGGTTTTATCTATTCTAGCCTAATATGAAAGTAGACAGGAATGATACCATGTGGCTCAAATTAAGACACAACAGTCCAATTCTTAAGTAAGCTGGTAACAACTTTTTATGAAGCAATGCTAGTGGGAAGTGATGGTGGCAGCTGTAGCCCACAGCAGCTGTTACAGTGCAAATTCAGCTGCACTGCTCCACTAACTTATTAAAATTATTCTGAAAAATAAACCCACCAAACCCTTCAATGCATGAGCAGATCATTTATTCCTACTTAAAGGGTTTCAGTTGAAACTCCTAAAGCAAGGGCTAGGAGTGATTTTCACCAAGCATTGCATATAGATCATTCATGAATTGCACAAAGGCTACTGAAAAGCCATCAGATGGGAACAGCTTTTGGTCACTACTAAACAGGGGGCAGATTTGAACCAGTGACCTAGAAGTGAAAGACTTTGTAATCTGATTACCAATCCCTTGAGCCATCCCATCCCTCCCCTTTTCTTTTTAACTGATAAGAGAAAAGGAGTCTTATTACCTAAGCAACTTTTGTAGCCTGTTAGCAATGCAAAAGCTTTCATTTAGTTCTTGAAAAGGAAAGTCTCATGGGCACGCTTATTAGCCCATCTCAAGCACAAGCTCTGTATTATTTTTCCTTATTAATTTCAAAATAAATGTAGTGGTATAAAAGCATAGCACAATGCTTTTTTTTTTTTGATAATGATTTATAGTAAAGTTCTTGCTGATTAAAATAGGTGCTGATTAGAGATTTTTACACAGCTGTGGAGTCAACAGATCTCTTACTAGCAACAGAAGAGAAAACATGCTCCTTTTGTCAGCAAATACTCCACAGAATACAAACACATTACTGAAGTATGGTGCATATAAGCATCTAAATCATTTGTTTCTCATACATAAATCATACAACATGAAGATGTGCTCTCTCACTCAGAAGCAGGAAGGTTTGGTACATTCTATAGTTTGATTGTCAAACAGTATTTTAATGAACAAACAGATCTTCCAAGTACGCCAAGACCCATTTGTATCACCTTCAGGACTTGGTGAAGCTATTGTTTCTCCTTTTCTTCCTCGGTTCTTTTCTCAAGACCCTCAAGAAGAAATCTGTGAGACCTTTTCTGCCAGTTTCCTACCTCTTTTTTTTTTTTTTTTTGCAGACACTGTGGCCTGCATATTACCAATGCTTCTTTGGTTAGAGGTAATAAACAATTAGCTACACTACAGTGGTGTGGTGTTCATGTTTTTCTTCGCTGTACTACACTCAGCTAATGTCTCAAAAATTAATGCGAGTGTATCAGGATCTGAAATTAACTTTTCATAGCCATAAGCAAAATCCTTCTAGGGCTGGGAAAATCCTATTATAGCAATTCTGGCATCTCACTGCTTATAGACCATTAGTACGCACAAAATAAGATTTCAAATTACCATTTTGTGAATGCAAAAGAGTTGCTCTCTTGTTGATTAAACATCTTTTTTATTTCTTTTTGCATATGAACTGATAAAGCAAAACTAGGTGATGCTCGTTCTTCTTAAATGATGGATCTATTACCAAACATGTCCAAGACATGACCATACAGAAATAATTAGGAAACCTACATATTTATAATAAACATGCTAAACCATATTCTGAAATCATGCAGTAACTACCAGGAGGATTTTTCAGAAATGCATATACTCATCTCACTGTTTACAAAGAGATTGCTCAGAACTAGAGTGGTTCAAAATCATCTTAGCATTTGCCAGCAATTACGTGGGACTGAAATACAATACTTAAAATTCACTCTGCACAAAACACAACCTATTATTAAACTATTATGCTTTTTAATGGCAATGAGCTCTGGCTAGAACAATATTTTAGAAGTTTATTAAAAAATTACTTATCCTTTTTAAGAGCATCATTATGTTTCAAACATATTAAATCTAGCACTTATATGTGGAAAAACCTTTGGTTACACTAAGCAGCCATCATCTTGACTAACAGGTCATTTCCCTCATTTCCACTGATCAGGCAATCCAGCTATTAGCTTCCACACATTTATTAATACTTGGTGTTGGAAAATTTACACATTCACTGAAAGTCAACAACACTTAACTTTCTAAAAACATTCAGGCTAAACACCAGGGAGACAAAGCAAAAACAAGATTTCATGTAGGGCCCGATCTCAAATCACTGCTAGGCAATGAACAATGCTTTTAAACCACAGGACTAAATTTCTTGAACTTGAGTGTTGGAATTTAATTGGAAAGAAAATTTCACAGCCTGGCCAGCACACAGCACTCCTTACAATGCTCTGCCAATTGCAGAGGATAAGGGCAAGCTAACAGCACTTCTTGGTGTCATTGAGCTTGGTTGTTATTGTTTTGACATCTAAATTTCTGATGCTTCTGAAATGGTGCCTGATTTTATTAGCCTGAATGATCAGATTAATCTGATCATTCAGATTAGCCTGATCATTCAACTTCTTTCATAATTTCCATCCAAAATAAATTAACCCATAAATGGAAGAAACATTTGAACTTGGAGCAGCAATTCAGGTGATTAAGTATTCTGTAAATGAGAAACGTTTTCCCAAGGGTAATGTAAATGGTACATGTTTTGCACATACCAAAGATGGACCCTTTAAATTTCCTATTCTTATCTTTTGCTTATCTTTCTCTTGACCTTTGCTGAAAAAAAATCACCCTAGGTCGTCAAGACTCTACCTAACACATATTTAACACTGCATCACACTTGCTGGCTGGAAGCACAGCTGGCAAGGGATCTAAACCCCATCGCTGGGCAAACTCAGCCCCCTGGCTTTGCCAAGAATAACATTTCAAGCTGGAGTTTCTTTTATAAAATTGTTACTGTATGGAACAATTGATTCTGCATTTATTTGCAAGTGCTGATGACTCCATCCATGATATTAACACAAAGCTAAAAGCAAAACAACAATGAATTTAACAGCCTAGACTTACTTAATAAGAATTCGTTCGTTAATTAAAGTAAGATTATGGAATTCAGCCTAACACTGCTCGCTGTCCCAGAAGGAAGCTGCAACCGAGGACAAGCAGTGCCCTCTAGTGTCACCGATTGCCGAGCCCTCCCGCCCCCGCAGCGCGGCGGGGACTGCCTGCCGGAGGGAGCACCCACCCGCCCGCCGTGCAGCCGCGGGCGGCGGCAGCACCGCGCACCGGGACACCGGCAGCTGCCGCAGCGCGCCCGCGCCTGTGCACGGCGGCGCACGGGCACCCACCAGCGCACTCGCTCATTATTCTGTTCCCATGTATATGCACACGTATGCACACGGACGAGCCTGACATGTTCAAGCGTCTTTAATGCTGCAGGCAGCTCAGAAAAAAAAAAAAAAAAAAAAAAAAAGGATATTTCGATGTAAAGTAGCAGGCCATGCATGAAAATGGGTGTCAAAAAGCTCGGCAGAATCATTCCTGTGAAGATGTCCAACAGGAACTGCTGAACACACAATACGGGCAGCACGGGCTGAACAGCTAAACTGGAGTGGAGAGAACACAGCCATAAGGCTTTGAATCTATCAGAAAATATAATTAAACTTGTAATGAGTGTTTTGACATCTTATCCCCCCTTTTTTGTTAATTGAAAGCTAAAACTATTTAGACTTTTTTTTATGGTTCAGTATCAAAATTTTTGTAAGATAACTTCTATGCCTTCTAGTAATTCACCTCAAGCTTTATTCTTTTGATATAAAAATAGTCTCCTAGCACTCTCAAAATTTTCTCTCTGATGGGAAAATTCTACAAAACCTCAGTAAGAGTTCTATTTAAGCTGAAATTACAACAGAGTCAATGCTGGGTTCGTTTAATTTTTCATTTTACTCCATAAACATTTGACAAAGAGAGAAAGCTATCTGTTCATCTTGTGAATGACAGTATGCATCATATGTTCATTAGTATTCTCATCATCCATAAAGTATAGGCAATAAAATAAGGAAACAAAGAGAAAAGGTATAAAAGAACAATACAGGACAGCACCAGTTACAGGCACATGGAAAAAGCCTAAAACATATAAAAAGATCTATATGAGGTGTCAAATAAGCCAGTCTTCTAACAGTATTAAAAAAAAATTTAAAAATTGCAGCCTGACAGTTACTCAATTTCATTTGCATAAAAAGTGCAAGTGACTATTTATAAATATATTCAGATCACAAGATGTTTGTGCTATTTTCCCACCTAAAGTACTGATAGACATTTATTCCAATCCTTGCACTGTAGAAAGCAATGTACATAATTAGGCTTTTACAAAAAGGTTACAACACACATTATAAATTGATTCCTATTTAATTTGACTGCAGCAAATATGTATTAGCTCAAGAGATGAATGCTTGGAAACACAAAGTTCAGAACGACGGTGCGTACATCTTTAAATACCTTAAAAGACCATTAGGGCACAATTGCCAATAAACCACTATTATGTAAGATTCATCAAAATCTCTAAATGCAATATAAACATTTAGGCTTAACACCAAAATCTGGAAGGTTTTGCTTGGAAGATTTTGGCAGTAATCTAGCAGTCTGAAAAAGTTAGCAATAGCAACTGCAATAATTAAAGTGCATTTTACAGCAGATGCTGCAGCTATGGCTTTTATCAAGAAATGCTTTTGTGCTACCACCTGGCAAGCCCATCCCAAACCCCAGCATGGTTCACCTCAGCACAAAACAGTTTGGGAGGCAGAAGGCAAAAGCAGCATTAGATACTACAGATGTTAAAAAAAAATTACTATTTTCCTGCTGCACACAAAGACGCTAGCAGTTATTTTAAGGAATGGAAGAAAAGACAAAGTTGCCTGCCATAGCATGCTTCATCCCTCATGCCCGAGGATGCCAACCTACTGCAGAAAATGTGACAAGAGGTTACACTATATGCTGGCCAGCAGAACCTAATTTTGCAGAAGAAAGCAGTTGCTATTTACTCAGAGCTCAAGCCATGCGCAGCTCTCTTGAGGGAGCACATGTACAAGGCGCAGCACTGCACAGGCATCTGTGTGGCATGAATGACACCAGCAGAAGAAAAGAAGAACCTGAAGACTGACATTGCCTCAGTATTACTCATTATCTTTGCACTGCAATGAAGGTTACAACCCAAATGGAGGCTTTTTTGGGATATTGGCACTTCTGCTGTTTGCAGCAGGTGGCTGGGGTGCACTGGCTTTGCAGAAAAGGGAGGAAAGGGATGGATGAAGGCTGCTGTGTGAGAGCAGGCACTAAGTGTTTGCTGCTGACAGGCTGGAAAAGTTTCACTTGGGATACATGAGGGTGGAAGAGGAGTAATTGAAGGGGAGTATGTCAATATGTGAGAGGTCAGGGCGAAGCAGGGAAGGACTGAAACACACCTCTTGTATCACCAGCATCAATAGGTCTTTGAAGCTATAGAAAATTACTCTACTAAAACTTAACACAAATTTTATACTGATACTATGTACAACATGTAATCCTGTGTGGAGCTGTATGAGATGTATGCAGGGAGATGACAGAACAACACACAGTGGCATGTATACATTTGGCTTACTGAATGCAGGCAGATGCTTTTCCCTACAGGATGTGTCTCCTGAACTACCTCATTCTGAAATATTTGTTTAAGCTGCAAAAAGGTGTCTTAGTCTGTATGAAAGAGAAATAGAAGCTACAAAGATTTTTAAAATTAAAAGTAAGATACCCCAAGGAGTGTACATTATATAACTAAATTTAATTTTGTGCAAACTATAGACTTGCAATCCCTTTCCACAATTCATGTGAATCTACCAAATGTAGTGATATTGAAATTTCAAATTTTTTTTCTGCAGCACTTGCTTTACAATTAGAGTTAAAACTTTACTTAGATTTTACTTAGAAGAATACTGTAAAATATAAAAAGGTATTGAGTACATAAGTGCAATTCAAAGCAATGCCAATTAAAAAAAAAATCTTATTTTGCATGCAATTTGATAAAAATCAGTTTTGCCCAGCCAAAAAAAGGATTTAGCCTTTATTTAAATAGAACAATTGCTTTGGGAGTTTTTTCCTGGAAAAAAAAGGTGTTAGGAAGCAACATGGGAGTCTGTAAAGAAGGATGGTTCTAATTGTTTTGCCTTCATCATGCACTATCGTTAGAAATACCAACACTGATTACCCTTTCAGCAACAAGGAGGGCTAAAATTGCAACCCCACTAAATCTGGTGGTAAGCAGTCTGTATCATGCTCAAAGCAGCCTCTCCTCAAAATAAGAACATGAAGAAAATTAGCATTTCTGGAGTGAGCCAGGGGGGCTCCATCAATTCCCTCCTCTGACTGCTGCACCAGATTACAAGTGTCGGAGTTCTTGATCAAGTCTTTGTCATTTAAACATCTCATTTTACCTCAAAAAAATTCAGCATAAATAAAGTTCAGTGATTTTTATAAAATGCACTTAGAGTATCTCACAAGTGATGGAAGTGTGCCAGTTAGATCATCAAGGGGTTTTGAGTGGAGGGGACATATCACATACATATTATTCTTTGCAGGTAGGAATGAAGCAACAGAAAACATTCTTAATTGGTACATAGTATCTGCCATATTAGCAGTACCTGGACTTTGAAAATTTCTCTCTAGCAAAACAGCACAGAACTACCTCTTAACTTAGTAATGTGCTTGTAAAATGAAAATGTCTCAGTGGCACGGGAGAGAAATGACACTTCAAACATCCTCTGTAATTTTTCCAGTCTCTAAATATCACAATTTCGCAAACTAAACAAAAAAACCAAAACAAACCAAAAAACCCAAGCCAAACCCACAGACTTTGAAACTACCACAGATTCTGAAATTTCATTCTCCATCAGCCCAGCATCAGAAAATGGTTGCTTTTTGTTGTAGAAAACAGGAAAACTTTAAAATATCAGATTTTACATTGTGCTCTTCTATTTTACTCAGACTGAGTAGAAGGACTTGCTTGCATTCCTGATGCCCAGCAATCGAGCAATTATTAAAACTCATTCAAACACTTAAACACTTATTTCAACACATCTAGGTCATCACTTGGGGCTGCAAGTATCTGCCGAGAAATACCTCACTCTGCAACATTCATGGCAAGTATCTAAAAATCTGGAAGTATCTACATATCTCTTCATCACGTTTTTCTAAGGCATCCACTGTTTAACAGCACAATGCATGCTACGGATAATTTTTTTCCTAGAGACTATTTCTGCCTGAAGTAAGAGATGTGATTTATTTTCTTAATTTCAATTTAATTATAAACAGTCATGTCCCAGTCTTTCTTTTTCAAAACTGAAACTGCTTGCAAAAGGCTTCTTCTGCTACCAGAAATTTGTTTAGGTCTTGATGCCCTGCACAGCTCACACACATAAACAAGTACAGTGTTTTCCTACAACTGAATAACACAGGTAACGGGCTGCTGTGAGACACTCAGGGTCTTCTTTTATTTTAGAATTAAAATCAAGTTCCACTCCCCATTTAAAAAGATTAGTCCATATTTAGCCCATGCCCATCTTTTATTTTCATTAACTCAAAAATCAGCAAAAGGGAGCTTAGAAAAATGAAAGGTGTTGCAGCTGCAAAATCCATGCACAATGCAGACACACAAAATATACAATGCTTGCAAAGGATATCATTATGTATAACAAAATATGTATCAGTATAAATACCCACAGATGCAATTTATGTACTGAAACAAAATAGATCAGATTTCCAGTTATGATCCTACTTCTTTTATCCCTGCAGTTTTTTGAAATCTGTATTTGCATGTTCATCCTCTATGCTATGAAAAGCTCAAAATTCATCATTGATGCAAAAATCAAAAAAGATCCTTGTTCCAACAGGTCAACATATTCTTTTGTAATTTTAACAATGGCTTGTCTTACCACATTTATTATTCATATAAAATAAGGACAGACAATTTTTAGATATTATATAGCTTTCTTCTGGAATATTAGCTTTGTGGCTTTGAGAGACCATTTTCTAAAGATCCTAATAGTCAAATGACATCTTGGGAAATGTTACATTCTCACCACATTTGCATGATAATGAAGATGAAATTTCATATATGCTACCTGAATTATACTTATCTGAGTTTTGTTTTACCAAATGACCAAAGGAATATGTTCCCAAGACCAGAGTATCACAGAGCAATAGGAAACATTCTTGCTTCAGTGAAAGACATAGAACTATTATTCAAGTAATAAAAAAAAAGCCTGCACAATTTATGTTACTGCATTAACATGACTTCAGCTATGTATCTCTAAATATTTCTTTATTTCCAAGGAAACTCTACAAATCCACAAAAATATCCACAGGAATTTTTTCTAAAAGTAATGATGGAATATCGCTGTGATGCTCTTTGTTCTGGTCCTCTATAGGAGAGGAACTCTTTCATAGTATCTTGTTTTTCACTGATATCCAGTACTATCATGTGCTTGGTAAAGTTCATATGTCAGCTTATTTATTAGCTATGAGCCACCCTTGGAGTATAACCATTTAAGAACTCTGCTGTTTAACCTAGGTTTGGAAAGACAGTCCCCCAACACACCATGCTGGCAACCCAAGGACTCTGTGGGGAAGTATTTGTCCTCTCTGATCAGTCATTGGTCTGCCCAGCAATTACCAGCACGGTTCATTTTGGAGTATGCCTCTAGAAAACCAAAATCCAAACACAGTTTTATGCTGAAGGTACTATTTTAGAACTAGTTTTCTAGCACTGAAAAAAACTAGTACAACCATACAAGTTACAACTGACAATAATTATCTAAGCTAAGACACCAGTACACATATTCTTAGATTAATTCTTCTGTTATAACTGTGAACTCTTTGAAGACAGAATAGTTTCGATTTTTGCTGGAAGCTATAGGCATTATTTTAAAGAAAAAAACCCCACAGCATGGAATAATTGGCATAAATGTAATATAGCTTTTCAGTACATTCTTGTCTATGCTTCATTGTAACTGCAGAAACACATTCACATGAAGTTGAGGGGGGGGATGGGGGGACGGGGACAGGGATGACACACACACCAACAAAACCCCCCAAAGCAAATTATCCTGGAAAAGGAAAAAGAAGGAAAGGACTAGACTCAAAAGAACATCTGAATAAAATTGTGACATCTGCACTACAGTTTTCCCTAGAATGTTTGAGATGAACTCAGTGTAACACTGCCTTCCAAGAAAAGACAGGGTGATCAATGCAGGAGCACATCAGGCTCCCTTGGACAGGCCAATCAATGCAAGAAAGAACCTTGCCCAGGGCCTTATGCAAATAGAAGCACGTCCTGCAACCCAGGGAGGGAACATGCGCAATAGATCAATGGCATCTGAAAAACCTTACAGCTATATCAGCCTCAGACAGTAAATATATAATGATGAATCCCTCACGTTCAGCTGTGAACTCTTTAAACTAGGTTATCTTCAACAGCTGGTTTAAAAAAAAGTCTGCTGGCTGTAGACTGCAATGGTGGCAAGGTGAATAAGATTACTGAGGGTTAAATTAACAATGCCTTTTTTTTAAAGGATGAGATAATATAATCGCTGTACTTTAACACCTTGTAAAACACTGGCAGTTACGTGCCCACAGGGGTAGGGACTGAGAGGGGGATGGCAGGGTTATTTTGAATTTTTTTAAGATATATTACTCCTGTCAGATGTCTCAAGCCACTCTAAGACAAAATATAATACAGATACTGACAAGCAAATAAATGCCTCAGCTTAATCGAAATAAAAACCTCATGCCCTTTCTATCCTAATACTGCACAATACTGAGATTCTTTATTAGACTTAATTTGCCTTAGAAATGGAAAAGAGAAAAATAACTAATTAAACTATTTATTTTTCAGGTGCTTATGAGGCAATTTTACTCCTGCACTTTGACATACTGCATTAAAATCTCAGTTCAATTCTGCAGCACTAAAATCACAATCTTCTCAATTAATATATGCACAAAATCTACTCATATTTTTATTTCTTATCATAATCATTCAAAGCCCTTAAATAGGATTATTTTAACATTTAAACATTAGTAGTCATGCTATTATTAATACTAAAATAGTTCACTAATATGCTGAAACAGCTGCTTCTTATGGTACCACAGTTTGAGAGCTCCCTTTACTAAAGTATGTTTGCACTCCTTTTACTCCACCTGGATTTGCAATGCCTAATATATTATTAACTTGTAGTTTCTCTGATTGATCCACTAGACTGGGTTTTTAAGTTTCATAAAATCTCTACTGTTCCACGCAAAAATCATACATACACTTTTCAGCACGATTACCATTTAAATTAATGTGAACATAATATACTTGTGTGGTCTTAAGAGTATAAGGTCACAGAAATGGGAAAAAATGTGAAACAACAGTGAGACAACTTCCTTTTTTAAAACAATTGCTAAAGACCATTTGGAAAAAACAAATGCCAGTATTTAGAACAGCTTAATATTTCAGCTAGAATACTCTCAATTCACCACAAAACTTGTAAGTGCATACTGTGTGTGATATTCTACATCTATCATTGTATAAGCAAATATAAACTCCTACTCTTTTTCTTTATTAGTCTTCCTATATACATTCCAAAAGAACCGTAAAAAAAACCTGTAAACCTTTAGACTGTGACAATGTCATATTTTGTAAAATCTTTAGTATTGTACTGTTCTCCAAACCAATCTAAAGAGATAACAACATACAAAGTTTCATAAAATGCCAGGTTTTTTCATAGTGTACTTGGTGGGAAAAGAATCCCACAACCAACATACTCAATCATTTGACTCTGCAGCTGTATCAGTGCAGAGCCAGACACAATGACCACATCCATATAAAATAATGCTCTAGATATTTCATTTTCCTGCCCTGATGCAACACAGTAAAAATAGGCACCTTCTGGTAAGAGCCAGAAACAGGTGGATTAGATTAAAAAAAAACAAGATGCACATTCACAGAAGATTAAGAACGCAAAGTTGGAAGATAATCAACATGGATAGGGTGAAAAACTAGTAAGTGTATCAGGGAAAACAGGAGACGTGAATTTTATTGACGCAGCAGGGCAGGATATGTACCAGCACCTTAGGAGTTCACCTCAGAGAGCCAACAAAGAGATGAACTGACATAGTTTCCACCAAAAGAATGGTGATTAGGCAAAACTCATGCATTGTCAGATACTTAAGAGGTTCAGGACAGAAGACATGTCTCTTGTTACTGTTGATGAATTTCCCCTATGTCTTGAAGAGCTCTGATGAGCATGAGATGGTTCATTCAGCAAACTCCCAGAGCTTTTAACTTTTGGGAAGTTTCTGCAACCAGTGAGGAAATAAATAGCCAGGCAAGAAAAAAATCAGTTGCCCTGGGTTCTGAAATTAACTATCACAATCAACAGTGTGCTCTACACATTTTAAGGAAATGGTTGCACAGAGATGTTGCCCATCAGCTTTGAGAGGCTCAAGGGATGAAGTTTATCTGCAAACAGCTGAAAGGATGAGTAACATGTTCTTTGAATATGGCCCTGTGCTTTGGCTTTTATTTTTCATTTCAAAGCTGGAATTTGAAATGAAAAATAAACTGACTGATAAGTTATATTGTGTTGCAGAATTTAATACAGTGGAAATAATGCAGGAAAGAAAAATAATACAAAGGAATTTACTGAGTCAGCAGGAAATTTCTAGTCAGATATAGGGATAGATGCCAAATATGGCTTTATTTAATATCTTCATTAATTATCTGGAATTAATTAAACTTGCAGGTGACATTAAAGTGGGACAAACCACCAAGAGAAGTAAGGCATGAAAGAAATACAAAACAACCTTCCAAGATTCACAGACCTGTAGCACAAAAGGGATTGTTATTACAATCTAGTTTGTCATCCTGTGCAACAAGGGCCACAACACAGCTAGATTTAATTAGGAAAACTGTGAGATAATATTGTTTGGGGGGTGTTGGGAGGAAATAATCTACTACATTCACATTTAGTACATTTAGTATCACTGGGGAAAGGAAAATTGAGAGCACTAAAAGACTTTGAGAGATACATGAACATTAGCAGGTACTAAATTCAAAGAAACTTTAGAAAAAAAAAAATCTAGTACCACTTAGGTTGCATTGACCAAAATGCTGCATAGCAGAACAAAGATACTGAAGTTCAACCCGAACTAATGTTAACTGCACCTAGAATACTGAGTTCAATCCTCAGCATACTGTCAAAGAAATGCTGATCAATAGAACTGAATTCAGATAGGCATAAAAAAAAATTAAAAAAATAGAGCAGCTAGTTACACAAGCTGAGCTACAAAAAACAAGACGATGAAAATATGAGAACAATTGCTAAAGATCAAAAAACTCCTCATGCAGAAACCTAAATGTTCACTGCGTAATGTATGGATTTTTAAATGATGCAAGGACGTTACAAAAATATAAAATTACTGAGACGAACTCTAGAAAAATTTCTGCAAAGAAATGCATAAAGTGCTGTTCCTTTGACCACCAAATCCCACAGGCAACAAATATGTATTTCCAAGTAACTGGATTTTCTAGTAACCCTAACTTTCACTCATTTCCAGTTCTTTTTTTATTTCATAATTAACAAGCCAACTTTGGTGTCAAATTAGGAAATTAATATGAACGGTAGAATGAGACAAAAAAGTAATGATAGGTGGTGCCAAAAATTACTATTCAGTATAAAATTCCAGGAAACACTGTCCTTTTCCTTTTGTAAAGAAGTGGGGAAGGGACACATGCACAGCTAGCTGCAGATCATGGCCTGAGCTGAATGAACATGAGATACCAGATTAGCAAATGACTAAGAGAAGCAAAACACAATGAGGCTGAGCATATTGTCTACAGCAAAGTAACAAGGAGTGATGAATATTCCAAACGTGTCTGTTCTGGAAGTGGTCAATGCTCAGCCTTTAACTGCTGCCATCCTCTACTATCATCCAGCAGCAAGGCTAGCAGGGCTTCAGATGAACTGAGGAAGGGAATGCCTATATGGCATTTACAGTAAACCACCAAAAAATTTAAAAGGACACACAGCTATGATACTAGGAGCTGTACTGCAATTGTTTATCATTCCTCTGCCTCTTCCCATTAAAGCATCCTTCCGGACTGCAAGCTCTTTTGGACAAGGCATTGCTATGTGATTCCTTCCTACTGCAACACAAACAGATAATGACAATAAATGCTAGCATGTGAACTAATGATGCCAGTGTATGCTTGTCAGTTTATTTATTTAGGCTGAGTGGCCTAAAATGTTTATCTGCTCTCTGTTAGAATGGGCAATATATGCATACAAATGCATATATGTGTACCCACACACACACACACACTCACACACACACACACTCAAACACACTCTTTATATATCAGAAAACCCAAACGCAATCAAGAAGTTGTTTCCAGTACAGCAAACACTGACATGCATATTTCAGTATTTTTTTGCTCAATCCACCATTTAATTTCCTTATGGTTGCAAACTCTCACCGCAGGATCTGCCATGCCTGTTGCTTTCTACCTCAAGCTTGTGCATTTCAAAAAGCACTAGCAAAAAAAGAGTCCACTCTTTCCAAAAACAATTGCTGCTGCCCAATTCCTGTTATTCAAGGTCAATGGGACAAACCTGGTTGCGTGTACAGATTAGGGAACGAGAGGTCAGAGAGCAGTGCTATGGAAAGGGACCTGGGTGTCCTGGTCAATGGCAAGCTGAACATGAGTCAGCAGTACCTTGGCAGCCGGCATTCAGCCATCCAGACGAGGGAGGGGGTTGTCCCGCTCTGCTCTGTACTGGGGCAGCCTCACCTCAAGTGCTGGGGGCAGTTTTGGCACCACTATGTAAGAAAGCTATAAAGCTATTAGAGATCATCCACAGTATGGCAATGACGATGATAAAGGGCCTTGAGGGGAAGCCATATGAGGAGTGTCTGAGATCATTTGGTCTGTTCTCTTGGAGGAGACTCAGGGGAACCTCACTGTGGTCTTCAACATCCTCAGGAGGGGATGAGGAGGATCCTCTTCAATTTTATGACCAGTGACAGGATCTGAGCAAATGGCAGAAAGCTGAGGAAGGGGACATTTGGTTTGGGTATCAGGAAAAGGTTCTTTGCATAGAGATTGGTTGGGCAATGGAACAGGCTCCCAGGGAAGTGGTCACAGCACCAAGCCTGACAGAACTCAAGAAGCATAGGGATAACACTCTCAGGGACATGTTGTGATTCTTGGGGCATCCTATGCCAGGAGTTGGACTTGATGATCCTGATGTGTCCCTTCCATTTCAGCATATACTTTGATTCAATGATTCTAACTAAAGAGGAAGGGAAAAAGTTGTTTGCCAACACTGGTATTAGAGGTTTGACCTGGTTTTGGTTAAAACTCAGCTATTCCAGTGGAGTGAGCCTCGAGTCAGAGTAGCATAGAGTCCAGACAAATTAATCCAAAAAGTAGTCAAATTATTCATGGCTGAAAATATGCACCTGCATATGATGTCTTTCACAGGAACAGACTCCTGGGTCACACCAAGAACCAAGAGTCTCAGCAAATTACTCACATAACTCTTGCCACGTGTGGGTCATGACTGGCAGCAGCTTTGCCTCAGTCCTTTTCCCAAGCAAGACTTCCTAATCCAATGGTGAGAGACCTAACTCCACCCTAAATTTATTCATGACCAGTTTTAATCCATTTGTTCCTGTGCTGACATTGTTCTTTGGCTTATAAGGCTCTCCCTCCCTGCTGTTTATTCTCCTGATGTATTTGCTGAGTGCTACCAATCCTTCTAAGCTTTCCTTTACCAGGCTGAACAAGCCATGCTTTTAAGCTCAGTTTCTGCAGTAAATACAAAGCAGATGCTGAACCTTCTCTTTCTAGACATAGCTACCGAAGTTAACATAAGAGGACTAGCAACTAACATGGCTCTTTTTAAGGCTCATAAGCCTTAAAAGCATGTAGTATCTCTGTGGCTTATGACAGCTAGGATCTGTCCATGCTGGCACCATGTCACAGCAGGTCTGAGGATCCTTCATTGTTTCTGGCAAAATATGCTTTCCATTGACTCAAGTGTATGAACACCTCTTCCCCATATCTATTCCTTGACTTAATATTTACTTAATATTCCCCAATGTGTCAAATTACCTCAGATAAATCACAGCAGCAAGCTGGACAGCATTAATACTCCCCTTCTTGGGACAGAAAGAGCAAAAACATCACCGTATCTGACTCTTGTTATGTTACCTGGTCATTCACTTACAGCCAGTGGCAATGAAGCCAGTTGTCCAAGGGTTTCTCCAGCCCTGCTGTTCTCTGTTGATAAGGTCACTCTTTGTGTACAAATGCAGATGACTGACTAGTCAACACCTAACTGTCCTGGCATAGAACATAACTTTCTATTACTGCAGAAATTCTACTTCAGAATACTCCATCACTTAATGCCAGGATCCAATTTCAGGAGCACATAGTTAATTTGTGTGCCCACATCAGTAACAGGAATACTAAAAAAAATCAGCATCAAGGCTAGAGACCCTGTTCCTGTCCAATCCTTTTTTATACAACCGACCACTGGTTCCTCCATTAGCTTCTCTTGTCCACCCTCATTTCTCATTTGATCTGTTTCAGATGAACAAGTACTTCTCCAAGAAGGAGAACAAAGGATAGTTGAAATAAATAACCAAACAGAATCAAGATATCATTTTTGCTTTCAGACTTGTGTTTCTGAATGTGAGCACTAAATTAGACCTGCTTCAAAAATATGCTATTGTAAGTGCCCAACACAGAAAAATCTAAGCCCTAAATCAGGTAGGGTTGAGTGAGATGACTTGTCTAAAGTCTGGACATACAAGCCAAGTCCCCATAAACCTTCAAGACAGCATCCCACACTGCTCTCCCAACTGACATTCAACATCTAAAGTGTCTTTTTTCCTTTTTTCTTTTTCTCCTCCCCCACAAATCTCACAAAGCTTTAAAGCACAGTGGTATTTTGCTTTTGTCTTCACAATAAGTATCCTGGTCACTGAGGTGTTTTCCTTCACAGCTCTCTACTTCCAGCTCTTTCCCATGCTTCCTACAGCCATTACAGATCTTATGTTATCTCTACCACACATCAGTAGACATATTTCGATTTAACATGTCATCCAGGGGAATTAAGAATTGCATGTCCACAGTACCCACTCATCAATTTTCCAGTCAAACTGAATTAAAAAATAAGTAGATATATTTATATAAGAATTTATAAAAAGCCAAATATAACAAACCATTCAGTCTGAGACTTCAGGAAATTAAATTAATGAAAAACTAATGACAGGTTCACAGCCTAGCCATTAAGTTTCTTAGACTGCATTTTGCCTGTGCCAGAATAATGATGCAGCCCCAGAGACTCACAGGTAGCTCAGCAGGTGCCTGTCTATCACCATTATTTTGGCACCTATCAGTGCCAGTCAGGGCCAGGCCCTTGCCATACTCAGCATAATACAGCAAAATGAAGTGGCAACATATTGCAGAGAGGATCTCAAAATGATGGACCGAGAATATTTCAAATTGCCAAAATTTGCAGATTTGATGGAATTGGAAGTTTACAGTACATACAGTAATTTGATCAGTGTGTTTTAAGAGCTCTCATTGTAAAAAAGCTTGCTAAAAGGACACCCTCTCCCCATTTTACCTCCACCTTTGTGCAAATTGACAATACATACACCCAATATTTTAGCCAAAAGAACCATAATGAATAGTTTATACCTGCTGGAGACAACCTACTTTCCTTCTCCTAATTATTACATTCCTGTGTGTAGTTGGTATTTCCACAGCAGTATGATGTAGGATGGAGATAGTATTAATGATTCTCAAAATTTTATCATTATTCCCATGATATTTGATATTTTTTTAAAAGATAGTGTTTAACTAATTGAAACAAAAAAACCTGTAACTCTAGTTATAATATGAGGAAATAACTGAAAATGCAGGGGTCTCAGAAATATAGGAAGCAAACAGCAGAAGTGTTCTGCAAAGATTCTTCTGTGTGGGTCTTTCATGCAGGCAATGACAAGGAAAAACATTATTTCTAAAGCAAAATAATTGTAAACCCATACAATTTGGCAAGAAAACACAAAGGAGGCGTTGTACCAGAAACTTCTTATTTTCTGTAAACTAAATATAAAATTGACTCCATCAACTTGAAATTCTCACTTTCTGTTAAATTTCATAAAATTATTATAAGCTTGGAGTTGGGAAAGTTCCACAATTTACCATCAAGTAAAGCAAACTGATTCTCAAAATAAATCCCTGACTATACTATGCAAGGGATAACAGAATTAAGAAGCTGAGATATGTTCACAAATCATGGCTTGAGTTTTTCAAAATCAGTAATAAGCAATTAGCAAAACACAATGACCCAACAATTATTTTAGTGCTGTGCATTCAAAAGTAATTTATGTGCAGATATTATCACATGCATGTTTTATTTCAAACCACAATTACACAAAGTTTAATTTAGTAAATATTAAGATACATTCTAACATATGGCTTGTGATTTACCATTTGTAATTCAACCTATAAACAACAGAACAATAAAACTTAGTACAATTATTGGTGAAACTTTATTTCCCACACATTTTAATCACTTTCAGTTATTCCTCTAGTAATCTATGACACAAGAAGGTACAGAAAATGCGTGCCTATGTTGCAGTAAAAGTTTTTGTGTATTTGAGTATGATATTGCAGACTCACCCTATTTGTCTTACTATCCTGCAATCACAGACATGAGAAAATGTAGATCAAAAAGCTGCAAAGATCAATAAAATTTTTACTTTAAGTGGCACGTATTTGAAAATTGCAGCCAAGCCTTACCTGTTTGTTTAATGAAGGATTTCCAAAAGTCAGCCTTATTTTCATGGTGAGAAGAGATTTGGAATGAAGAACAAAATTTGGACAACAAAGTTTTCTAAATAAAAATAATCCTCCTTTTATACCAATTTCATATGTGATGGTTGTATCTGCTCTCTTTCACTATGTGTTTCCCAACAAAGTGCATGCCAATCAAGGGACCAGGCAGAGCAGCACTGCCTTTCTTATGCTACCTCCCTCAGCAGCCTCAGACAAAGGAGCACCTGGATGGGTACTGCCTGTGGAAGGCTGAGTATTGTTCTCTGCCTTTTCCTGGGAGAGCAGTAGCTGCTTCCACACAATGGTATGAACGTCTATGAACAAGACTTTGCCTAATATCAGCTTTCATTGGGTTTTTCTGTTTAAGGCCAGAACATCCTGTTTTCATCAGGAGCCTTACACCACGATGAAGTGGCAAGCTGTAGCTGAAATGACTGCAAGCCATCATGAGAGACCTCACAGCACTGAACATGGAAAGTTGACTAAGAAGATATTAATTAAAACCACATTTTTTTAATATATTTTTGCTTGTTTTCTTTTTCCCTGCAGGCAAAATAAAATTCAGAGGGCTCAGGCAGAAACCTTCACTCGAAATTAAAGCCATATGCTTCACACTGCTCTCCTGTAAGAGGCACAAATGCAGAAGGAGCAGCTGTGCAACAGGTTTCCATAACAACTGTAACCTACAATTTCATGAATCAGTTAACCCAAAAGCTTGCAAAGGAAGTGTAGAGGTGGTACAGTTGCTATATGGTGTAGCTGCTCTATCAACCTCATCATCACCCCCACATGAATCAGAGTAGAAAGTGAAGCGATTGAAAATTTATTTGTCATAAGACAGTAATTGCCCATCAGCTGCTCTGTTTCTTTTTGGAGCTCATTGCAATTACTAAATGCCGTATGGATATAAAGTTTAAGAGAAAGGAGATGATAACAAAATAAAACCTTACAAATGAATATTGTGATGAAATAGTTCAAGGTTTATTTCAATTATATGTTGTTCAGTGTATGAATTATTTAATCAAACTGCTTTTAGTAGTACTCAAATATCAAACTACCCCTTTGATTTTTTAGAAAAAACATTGAGTTGCATTAAAAATATATTTCAAGTCTTGTTTTGCGTGACAGATATGTGATGTGTCAATGGATATGTATTATATTCCTCGTCTCAGGCATGCATCTCCTGCAGAGACAGCAGACTACAGAAGCTGACCCTTACTGAGACCATCTTGTCTTTCTGACAAAGATACTTCTTAACTTCTTACTTACTGGTTGCTTCCTGCAACTGATAAAAATTTTTGCTCAGCTTGTGATAACTTCACAGGCCCTGAGCACCCTGACCCTGGAAACCCCAAGGTCAGAAGTCAAGTCCTGCTCTGAAACATCAGTGTGCTTCATATTAAAGCAGAACAAAAGTGAAGAAACATCCACCAGTGTGACAAGAAAAACAGGGAAAATGGGAATGACACCTTGGTCATCTGTTACCCAGGCCACCTCAAGCCATTGTCTGAAATGGGATGGAAAAACTCTCTAAGCCTCCTTCAAGTCAGCACTCTGTTTAGGAAACACTGAGAAAACTCTCCAGTTGCCCTCTGCTTTGTGTCTCTGGGCATCTGGTGACCAAAACAATGTGGCTTTACAAAACCTACAGAAATTTTGCCAAATCTTTACTTTGGACCCACAAGTCGCACCAGAATAACCTGGGCTGAAACATAAAGTAGGTGAGACCCACAAATCACGAAAGCCAAGACAGAACAATTGCTCCCTAACGTTCATGACATTTCAAGAGCAACAGGTACATGCAATGCAACACATCTTTTGCCCATAGATGAGGTGACAGAAAGAGTTATTCACCTTCAAGGTGAATATTCACTTCAAAATTTAGTTTTGAGACTATTCATTGAGAAGGTAATAAAACACCTGTGAAAAATTATCAATTCTCAAATGATCTTCAGATCAGGAAAATGAACTGTTTCTCAAGTCTCAAACCTGTACACATCATGTGTATTTTGCACACACTCTTCCAGGACCTCAGAGACAATGAAAACGGCATCAATTTCAACAACAAAAAAGGGGGGTTTAGGAAAATCTCAAGTTCTCAAAATAATACCAGTGGCCATTGTCTGGATTGTTATTGCTACTTGGAGCAACGTAAGACTAAAACCAACATGCTCATGGCATGCTTTTTCTTAACAAAGTCATTCATCTCATGTTCAGGCAGGAAACACCTTAATCAACTTTCAGTTAGATTAAATGGATGTGTTGTAGACAAAAGATGTACATATATGCCTGCTGTTTCCTGTGTCTATAAAACCAGTTCTAATGCTCTGCAATTTAACTTTCTGCAATAACAGGACCCTTACTTTTCTGTAGTTTTCTTTAATAAAACATATCGGGATTACACTACTGTTTTAAAATCATATGAAGAGACTGTAGCTACACTGACAGAATGAAACACAAGTTTAACAGGCAGCTTGGTATACCAGATGGGGTCGAGAGATCTGCCTTTAGAGAAAAGAGTGAAAAAATGACAAACTAGATGTTCAGCAGTTTCAGCACCAGATGTAGAACAGCTTTACACTGAGCAAAGTTTTTCCCACCTTATATCGCTACAGAGCCTAATAAATGGGAAAACAGAAGTCCTTCCAGCAAGTTCTCCAGATCTTTGTAGAAAAACTGCAAAAACTGAATAAAACTGCCATATTTCCCTGCACATTCTGTTCCAATCTATATACAAAAAGCTGCATTTGTGTCTGTGACTTTGCTTCAAAACTGTTCTTATATGTCCTTAGTCTCATATGCCCCCAGGTCTTTCTGCCCCACAGCAGAAACTGGTGCCTTTCAGCACATAGTCTGGACAAGAAAGATGCAGCATGTTCTGTTTCCCCACAGTCTTTCAGGTTCATGCACACTTGAGACCTTACTATCTATCTCAAAACTAGAAAAGATACAGCGACCTTCTGGCTGCAAAGAAATCCTGACCAACCTGTACATGACCACTGGCGTCTGTTTCTGCCAAGCTACTTTCAATAAGATGATCACAAAGAATGTAGAAATCTGTGACAGTCTTGAGCAAAGACAGCAATAGAGAATTCACACTTACCAACTCTACAAAGGCAAGTCCACCATAACTGTGAGCAACAAAAAATACATTCTCTGCAGCTGACTGGGAAATAAAATGGTCCCAAACATAAATCGCATGTTCTTCAGGAGAGCCATTATCCTGCAGAAAGAAATAATGTTTGTGACAATTATCTTTTAAAAAATGGCAATTCTGTCTAAAAACATGTTCCTATATGTTAGAATGTTTTGTTAAAAGAAAGATTAAATGAATACACACTAGAGTATCAAAAAGAGAACTGATCCTTTTGTCTAAATAAAGGCAGTAAAACTGTTGCTTTCTGAGCATACTTTAGTAAGTATAACAAAATTCTGCATCTGCAAAATTTTACGTAAATACCATGACGACAATTCTGCTAAACAGAGCCATTCATAGGAATTATGAGTCATAGCTCAGATTTTCATTCTTTTGACAACTCTTTCGTCAAATATTTGTTCACTGAGGGTTTGTTTAAAGTACTTGTGTCTTAGATTGGTAAATAAAACCAGGTAAGAACAATATAAATACATAATTGTAGAATAATTTTGGTTGGTAAAGGCCTGTAATTTCAATTTTTACTTTTTTTTTTTTTTCATACTATGAGGCACTGGAAACTTGAACTAAGATTAAAATTATGGTATTTGCAACTACTCTTTTCAAGTCTTACTTTTTGTGACTGTAGACTATGAGACGGTGCAAAGAAAACAACTCTTGACCGGTGGCAGCCATTACTTTGGAGTTTTTCGTAGCTAGGGGACCATGTTTTCTTACTATTGAATAAGATTTTGTCAAAGTCAGCCAGTGTAAGAGTCACAGAAGGCACTAGAGAGACACACATTGATTTTAGTGCAGTCTCATCAAAACTCACGGTTGTGTACCTGTACACAACCTGTACAACACCTGTACACGGTTGTGTATCCTTGAGGCTCTTGGAAAGAACTATACCCCTCTAGTTTTCCCTTTTTCTTGGGTTCTTGAGGTCATAACTACAAATTTGGTGTAGTCTCAGGCAACAAGAATAAGATGCTCTGCTAGGCACCCTGTTCTGCCAACATTTCACACAACCAGGATAACAACGTTGGCTCTTTCCAGACTCCTGAATGCCAGAAAGAGCTGATCAGTCAAGGTAATGTAATTTCCCAAAGTTTGTGTCCCTTTTCCCTTTGGTTGGTGCCAGCAACAACTTCATATCCTTAGCTCACTCAGACACAGACAAGAAAAGCCTGGTTTCCTTAGGAGAAAGAAAGCACAAACCAGTAAAAGCCACTGGTAATCAGAAGCTGCTAATTATACAGTGTGAATTATTGAAATTTATCAAGAACGTTGAGGTGATCTAGATCTCAATTCCATTCTGCAACGAGTTTTGGGGATTTAAGTTCTTGTGGTTAAAATCAGTGGGAAGAGACATACCTAAATAATGTGGTTGATTCTGGCTTTTATTTCTATTCTCATACCCTGTTTTCTAAGAGTTAGTAAGAGTCAGATGACAACAAATATTTTATGGATCCCGACTCAACGTTTTTACAATAATGATTCTGCCTCAGCAGCAGTCATTTTAAGACAGAAAAATCTGAGTTTCTTCTTCTCCTGGACAGATTCTGCTCTTCATTGACTATGACAGAACATAGTTTTAACTAATTCTGTATCACCTATTGTAAACTACCTCAGTATAGGAAAGGACTTATTTCAAAACAGTTTGTTGCTGGTTTAAAATTTGATTGTATAGATCTGCACAGAAAGTAAAGACTCCTCCCTTTGTGAGGAATGAGGGAAAATTTTTAGAAGAAATTACATAAAGAAAATATGATTGACAAACCAGTTATTAAGATAAAGCTGAAGGACAACTTGAACAGGAGTTTCCTATGCAAAAGTGATGTGCTCTATAATCTGTACGGAAAAAAAGTACATTAAAACACTGAAAAAGTTTCAGAATGACTGATTTATCTAAAAGATTTATCTTAGTTATGTACACAGGAGGTACTTATTTTTTAATAATAATGTTGGCATTGATACTTTTAACAGCAATTTTTGTATAGATGCTCAATGCTGTTTAAACAATCTGAGAAAAAGAGGACTTTTTTTCTGCATACTATAGCATTTTCAGGTTACTTTGGATTTATTATTTGAGACACTGCTAGTGAAAGCATACCATTTTAAGTTCCACAAGACTAAGACATCAGAAGCAAAAGATGGGCTGAGTTCAGAAGCAAAAAGCTTCTGAACTCAACCAATAAAGTTTTCAGCAATCAAAGCATAACCAGTGGTCTAGTAAACTAAATTAATAACTTCACAGCTTCACAGTCTAGTACAAAGATTCAACAGGATTCTATAAATGCAAAAAGAAATGAGCTAGAATGAGTTATATATAGACTGCCACTTCCTTTATTACCAGTTCAAAAAGAAAAAAAAACAAACAAACCAAAAAGTGTCAGGATAAACTGGGTTGCTGTACACTCTGCTAAAACCCTAAATAAGGTAAGAAAAGCACATATGTGTAAGGAGTCTGGAGGAGTCCTAAATGCTTAGAAGAAAAGCCCTTTCTTCAGAGCATCTGCTTATTTTTCTCCCTTGTAACTAGCCTATATTACAAACACCTCAGACCTGGCTCCAGGTGTGTACATGGAATATCCAGCTGAAGGAGCAGTACACAGTTGATCTCCTTAGGATTTCAAATTGACTGGGTCTCTGAGGTTTAACCTCTACTGCCTGGCTTGGATTAAATTATAAGACAGGATGCTGCATTTTCAGCATGAAAGGTGACAGTCTCAGGCAGCTGTTGCTTTCTGTAATTTCACTGAAGCTAAACTGAATGCACTTATATAGAACATTGTTAAATTATTTGATAGAGAGGGGGTCTTCCAGTCAGAGTTTACATAATTATCTACACAAGTGTACAGAAATTACACAAGTGTACAGAAATGAATGGACATTAGTCTGGAAAAATCAGACTATATACCTCAAAAGGCACCTTAGGCTGAATGCATTCTCGTTTGCGAAACAGATTGAGCTGGAGACGTGCAGGAAAACTTGAACTTCGACTTCCCACTGTGAAAGCTGGTCACCTACAGCAGGTAATTCTATATCAAAATAAGTGGTCTGGTTCTTTGGACTTGTTGTTCTCCATCCCTCTGAAAACCCTTCCTCTTGATCATTATATATACAATTAGACATGAAGGGAAGAAAAGATTAAAACTGTATGATGTGAAAAGGCCCTAGTACAATGTTTATGCAATGCAAAGCAATCCAAACAAGGCTGCTCCTGGGCCATGCATTGGGCAGAAACGTGGAGGGAGTGAACTCATATTTTGGTCTGCCATTTTTTCCAGCATGGCTAGTGATAGGAGTTGAAAGGTATATAACATTTTAATAGTTGGAGCCATTAGGTATATAGAGATAAGCAGTATGCACACTGTGAATACAATATGACATTCTGTTGCATTCAAAAAACAGGTTAAATTTACCAATGTAATATCACAGTCATTAATTGTTAAATACCAGGTTGGAGTGATGCAGCAATTGAAGCCTTATCAACTATGCCAGATCCTAACACCTAGACATTGCAAGGTCTGCAGTTATGATGGACTACCTGAGTCGATAACACATGGAATTGTCTAAACAACATTTGCATATTTGTGTAATTATTTCCTAAGGTTAATTAGCTCCTGCAAAGCAGCTTGCCCTTTGAGACTGCTTACTGTGACAGGTTCACGTATTTTGTGTTTCAGTGCCAAATTTTACTTATTTCTTTGTTTTTTCCTTTTTTATTTTTTCCCTCCGAAGTAGACTGTTGCCAGAAAGTCATAGGCCTTGAGGCCTTGAATCTGGAGGCATTGAACCACTATTACCTTTACTGAGGCAGAGCAGCTCAGATCCCCATCTTGAACTTCTAATACATCAAAATAAAAAAGTCACATAAAGAAAAAAAATAAAGACTACAAAATTAAGTTTTCAGATCTGGTAACCTTCTACTTTCAGGGATTTTTTTAAATCAAGAAGTAGGAATCACATTTTTCTGAGACAAGGGAAAGCACACAAATAGGGAAATATGCCATACAGCTTTTAAAGAATTTATTTGAAGGTGATTTCTCTAATTACCATTTATCACAGCAAAACAATTTCTCCTTCCAGCTAGATAAGCTACTACAAACAAGTATGGTACATGAGTTAAACACGGGAGAACAGAATTGCACACCGGCCGGGAGGCCAGAAGGATACAGAAGGCTCTGATCTCCTGTCCCTGGAGATGCTAGATCTTACCCACCAGTAATATCTTGACAGTTGTGCACAGCTTGTCCCATTGCCTCAAGGAGCCTTGGGGCAGGTAAACTTTTGCAATTCACCCCAACTCTTCCAAAAAATCATGACACTTAAATTCATATAAGTATAAAAATATCCTGTTACAACAGCACCTTTCATGAGTCCTAAATGATGCTTATCCCCTGTTGAATTTTTCTCACTCATTTTGCACATATTTGCCTTACATGAGACAAAAACTTTTTCACTAGGGAGAACAAAATGAAACTATACAATGGGTTACTACCACCAGAGCAGCTCCAAAATTTCCATGCAGGTCGTGGTCTAAGAGGCTTTTGTCATGGTTCAGGAATGTTACTCCCTAATTTAGTGATACCCCCAACCAAGACTAATCCAAACCAGACACTGCTCCTCCCACTGCTCTTCTGCTCTTTGTGTCTGGTGGGAGACACAAAAGACAGAGGTTATGGGTTGAAATAGGAAGAATTTACTGGAAACAGTAATGAAATAAGAAAACAAACAGTAACAGTAACACTTAATAAGAAAGGTACAGAAAAAAGAGGGTGATTTACAGGCAAAAAATGCTCATGAGCCCAAGCTGACTCAGTGTGACCCACAAATGAACAAAATGGCAGACAGATCCTTTTCACTCATGCTCTTCTTCCTGACCACGAGCCATTCCCCTTCCTTCTGGGAAGCATTTCTGCCCTGACAGTGACAAGAGGTGATACAGAATAATAATCTAGACATGCCCACATGGCTCCAGACTCTGTCCTCTCACAGTTACTGTGAAAAAATTAGCTGTACTGGCTGAGAACCAGGATAGCTTCAAGGGCAATAAAGCTGAAACACAAGCAAAAATCCAGACAGTATGTGATTTTTCCTCCATAGCAAAGACAGTGGCTATGGCATTACAACCACAGAGGAGGATTAAAGAGAGGATATAAACTGAAAACAGGAAAGGAAATATGCACTTTGTATTAATATATTTCTGCAGCATGAGTACATGAAGATATGACTTGAAAGTGTCTAGACCAGGACATTTAACCAGATTTTGACTTTAACTGAGAAATTCCAGTGTATTAGGAAGCATCCCATCTACCTGAAAATCTTTTTTACCTTTTCAATCACAGAGTTGAGAGAATTCTTGCACAGTTATTTGGGAAAGGTTCCCTACTACAATACAAGAGGTGATCCCAGGAGACAGCGGGGATCTTTTATTAACAGTAGGAATTGTATTTCTGCTTTACTGACTGACAAGAGGCAATGCTAATCTGTATGCTACATAGATGGAGATATGTAAAAATGAAGATGGGTTGGCTCTTTCACAATTCTTACATAACTGGGCTTTCAGGAAGCATGGCTTTCAGGAACCATGCCATAGCAGTATCTTCTGTACAGGGGCAATTGCAGCTGTGTGAAACCAGACAAAAGGATGCTGCAGAAACAAGCACCAAGACCATCTCAGCAGCAAAGCAGTTGTGAGCGGGGGAGATAGTGGAGGAAAAAGTGACAATGGAGGCAAATTATACCAAATCTTAAATCTGACATGTATCTGAAATTCAGTTTAGCAGGTCATGTAAAGAACACAGGAAAGCAAGGATGATGAAGATTGGGCAGTGAGACAACCAAGTTATTTTAGTTGCTGTGTCCTGAGTGAGACAACTTAAGAGAAAATAAGAGAAGAGATGAAACCATAGACAGTTGATGCTCTGGCCTTGAAAGTCTGAATAGAGGACACATTTCTTTCCTCCCTTATGGGCTCTGCATGGATTTTACTTGCATACTTTGCCATATTAAAACCACAATATTCAGCAGGATTTGAACAGCTGTGCAGAGTGGGTTCATGGTCACCAATGTCTGGTGTAGCTGTATGAAACACAGAACATTGTATCTGCATTGCTTCAATACTAAAATCATGTAAATGCACGAGTGATGTTATTTTATTCAGCATCTGTATTCAGAAATTCCTTACTTATGACTTTAGCAGGGATTGAATCATGAATCTTCAGATGTAAAAATGCCATACTCTTGCACTTGCAGGAAGAAGGGGTGAAATAAAAAATTGTACTATCTTTTTAAGGGCACTTTCTGAGGTAGGGGCGGCAAGATACATACTCTGGCAGCAGGCAGCAGCCAGTTTTGAGACAGAAGGAGAGACCAGGTATCACAACAGCTAAGTCTGGTCATTTGTGGAGTTGCAGGATACAAATAGCACAGCCAAGGTTGTTATCTGGCACATGCCTTCAGAAAGCAATATGGGAAAGTGACTTGAAGTTGGTTTTTTTTGTATTACAGATCTCAGTTTATTCCCAAATCTATTTGAGATGTTTCTGTTTCAATTTCTTCTACCTATTTTGTGAATTGGGCTGGTCATGGAAGTGCTCCCCATATTGCTTATGAAGACCCTTATGAAGTAACGTTGTATGCACAGAGTCAGCAGCACAAAGGAAGACCAGAAATCTTACATTTTGCAGTTAAATGTTCATGATACTGAATTAGATAGTCACACCACCAAAACTGCCAACAATTTATCAGGAAAGCTTGCAATCTCAACAGTCCTGCTAAAACAAGAAGTATTCCATGAAACATGAAATATTTGGCATCTCAAATAGCCAAATAAAAGATGTAAATCAAAAATGCATTCAGTGGACTGATACAAAATTTAAATTTCCTCCACCATGCCAGAGGGGATGAAGAGCTGGTTTGGGACGAAGTGGTGCTAACGTGCAATGACATTCATGGCATGACAAAGCATTTTGCTATGGTACAACTCTTGAGATTATGCTTAAAATTACAAGTTTTAGCTAATGTAAGACTGATGCCTAACCACGGTTTTTATGCTTTGTGTTTGGGCTCCTCCCCAGGGCTCCTGCTCTCCCTAGCTCCCACCACAATTACCACTGAAGATGACTTCAGATCCTGTCCCACTTTCCCCACTTCAAATGCAAGCTGAGCTTTCCCTGGTGAGAGTGGTCAGGAAATAAAATTCAGACTTATGCTATATATATATATGTGCAACAGAGCAAGCTTGGATCCTACCATGCTAGGGCTGGGGCAGCAGGAGGGAGTTACTTTTCTGCTTTATACTCCAGCTTTAAGGCACACAAGAGAAAAAAAAAAAAAAAAAAAAAAAAAAAGGCAACTCCAAGACACAGCATTTTCTCCAAAAGCATTTTTCCAGCTAAACCCTCAATCACTACAGCTCCGAACCAAAAACCTAAAGCAACTTCTGGATTAAAAAACCCGAAACCACTCTCATATCCTGTTTCCAAGGTGCTCCAATCACCTCTGCCTGGTGAGGAACAAGCTGGAAATCAAAACACTTTCCACTCTCTTGACCACAGGCCCTGCCCCCAAGCCTTCACTTAAAATATTTCAACAGTTCTGAAACCTGCTCAGCAATGCCCTGAAACCACAGAGCAACACAGTCAGTGCCCACAACTGCTCTCCAGAGAGGTGCCAGTGGTCTCAGCTGCATTACTGCCTCACTGGTTTAATACTATACTTCCTTTCTGGCAAATGTGGGACTTCATAGGAGGCCTTAAGAGCACCACCATGTCAGAAGCATGTAGATGTTACATGATATATGAGCATTTTTAGGAGGCTGGTGTTGCAGATGGAATTTCTTATATTTGCACTGGAACTGAGAGTTAAACAGGGTGAGTTTGGAATGAATCTGTGCAAAAATAAAGAAAGCAGCACACGTTATCTATGTCCTTCACTCTGCAATGACTCAGCCTCTCTGCATGGCAAATACCTTCTGCTTCTCTATTCAAATGTTCTCCTTACTTCTTCAGCTTTTTATTTGGAAATTCAAGTGGCTTTGTAACCTGAAAGGGTTTGCTGTTTACAAAGTAAATCCTGGATTTCAGGCTTAATTAAGTCTCAAATATTATTATATTGTCTTTAATAAAGTATCTGCTTGTCAGCCAGAGTAAGACAATTTTATCAGGCAGTTGTTCAAGTCTGGGTTTTCCCATTATTACTTCTGTTGGAGTCTGGCAAGTCTTGCCATCACCACCCAACTGTCTTCTAGTAAAGTGCAGGAAAGGAGATCAAAACCAACAAAAAATCAGGCAAAATCAGTTATTCAGTGGCTCCTAATTATGACCTCCACCAGTAAGTTAATTAAGAGAAAAACGTAAGTAGACACAAATATCATATTAGTCTTTTTTAGTCTGGGCGCAGGAAAATTGCTGACTCACTGAGATGAAAAAGTTGCAGGAGAAGAAAATAAATAGGAGGAAGGAGGGTAATTAATCAGAGGAGGTTTTACTTAAGAAAAAAGCCAACTGCTTTCCCTTTTAGCTCTCTGACAGACATCTTGATTTTTGGGTACTTTTTCCCTTTTCCATATAACTTGCAGGATTCCAGGTGGACTTATACATTCTAATTTAAGTAACAACTACAGCAGTTTGGCCAAAGATATTCCAATTGGTAAAAATACTCAAAGACTGCAAAGCTGCATTTCAGTACTGTTATGGATACCTACATTTTACATTTTTTAATGTCTCATTTTACTTTTTTCTTTCCAAACTACTCAATCTCAGGGACTGAGATTCTGCCCACAATGTATTTCTGCCTAAAACATAATAGACCAAAACAAACAATGACTTTTGTATGATCAAATTATGGGAAGAAAAGAGTATTTCCTAAACAAACCATCAGATTGTATCTTCACAGATAACCTCCTTAGGAGCCATGTTTCTGGCAATTAAGAGATTAATTGTGAGAGCAAATAAATAAAAATGAATACAATACTTTTATAAAAAGAACTATCTTCATAAGACACAAAGAGATCATGCCAGTCATTTAACTGATTACACGCATTTTTCTCAACACTAAAAGCAATTCCTTTGGAAATGAATGCACCTGAAACATTCAAAAACTCCCAATGGAAGTCATGTAGAACTGTTATTTTTCTGTTTCCTATAGTATTCAAAAGCCTATTTATTATCCTGTTCTTTCAATCTGTTTATATGCCGTAATGAGAAACAGATTTTTTTTTAAACCATGCTATTGCAAGAAAAATACCATTTTTGCCAAGGAAAATGCAGCTTTCCCCACCACAGGAAACAACGGATCTACACAAACTTCAACACATTTAAGTAAGGTAACAATTTAGTATTTTCATTAACAGCTATGGTTTCAGAACAAACCTCAACTGTAAAATCTCTGTTACAGAGTTTATATCTTTTGTGCGAATTAAATGAAATGGAATGGCTTTGCTCTGTACTGTTCTTCACTTCTCCATCTCTATTTAATACATTCAAGAGCAGTTATTTAAGTGAAAGAAAGATTTAACAGGCTCAAAGCTATTTTATTTCTCTTAATAAAGACTGCAAAGTGCTCAGTGCTTTAAGTAAACTGATATACTACTTAATGCACAGTTACAAAGATTTGGTTAAGTGCCTTAATATGTAGAGGACTATAGTTAATTGTATTTGAAGGAACTGTCATTAGCTTATAATTATCTAAAGACAAACACAATCTGAAATTCAGATTTGAATCTTCTGTTGTTTCTCATTTGAATAAACTGAAAAGTTGAATGTTTAGCTATTTAACCCTGAATTCTGCTTCCTCATTTTCCTGTGCAGATGCACCTCTGTTATTTTTGTTTCACAATAATGCATCCTAGGAAATGATCTTTCATCCCAATGAGTTGCTACACAACCTCAGAACTTGCCTGTCGTACCTCTGTCTTGAACTCTGTGATTCCCTCGTGTTGATTATTTCATTAAAACAGGCTCTTTTCCACACAGATTAGCAAGGCCATTCACATTGCAGTAGTGGTGCATTGCAGTCGTCAAAGATCATTAGATATTAGATCAACAGCAATTTTCTTCTAACACATTGCAATTTTTTTTAACAACTCAAAACATCCAATTACATAACAGACAGCTTGGCTGTATTTTAAATTAGCACAGATGCTAAAGCCAGGAAATGTAATTCTCAGGATATCAGAACAAAAGGTTCAAAGTAAAAAAGAATTCTTATAAACCATAAGATTATCAGGACTAGACTGTCACACTGTGACCTTCCTGGCGTCTAGCTAATCTGACAATATTTGGCAGAGCATTGTTTCAAATCAATAACTAATTAACGAAGTACAAAAGAAGTTGTACTGTTTTTGAGCCTCCTTGTTAAAAATGGCTTTTGGTTGCACATGGGCAGAAAGGTCACTTTTATGACATCTTCAGGAGTCTTTCAACACCTTGCCACTGTCAGATTAAATTACTTTTAGCAATTAATTGTCATAAATTAAAACAGAAGCACATTTGTTACAGCAGGTTGTCATAATGACATAGTGAGCAGTTGTTTTGATATGAATTTTTCCCACCGACCCTCTATCATATCTTAATTTTTTTGGTTGACCTAACTGGAAAATTGGAAGCAATCTTGTAACTCAGGTGGCATAGTCCAAACATTGGGTGTTGAGATTACAGACTGAACAAAAAGAGAACAGAAATTCCAGGGATAAATGAAGATCCTGTGAATATGTATCTTATATAAAATATGTAATCTATGTCTATTTTGCTGTGTGGAATAAGAAAAACCCTCAAAAAATCATATGGATACTACTTTTGTTACTGTTACAAATAGGCCTTGATGCCACATTAATCCATTATTAGAAAATACCATTTGTCTGACATATTTTAAGACAAAGATTAAGTGTATTGGAACACCTGCAGCCTTCCCTCATTCAAACCATTACTTAGTTTTGGAGACAAAGATCTTTATTGAGATTTAATGAAAAAAATTTCTGGGTTTTTTTAGTTCCTTTTTTTTAACTCCTCTATATGCCAATGTCCATCTTACAAATTAGTTCTCTGACATTTATCATCTCAAGCTTGAGTTTGCTAAAAACCATTACAGAGGATGAAAAAAGACAACAATTCTAACAGAAGTTCCCTGGGTAAACAGGAAAAAAGGACAGACTCCATTCTGTGTTGGAGAAGAAAGAGATTGTGCAGAAGAATGGATCTGGGTAACTGCAGGATCTGTTCTTATTGGTGTCAGCATTAATGCTGTAACCCCTATAAGTCTCTGGGTAACTTGTCTCTAGTTCTGGTTGCCCTCTAGAAGCTGATTAACCAGATCTTCAGGCTAACTGAGATACTGGAAGAGCTAGCTCTGACAGTTCTTATAATGAGCAGCAGAGCACTGTTTAACAATCTACGTCGACATATTTTTCTATTTTTGTTGTTAGCTCTATTACAGCAAATGTTTTTATACAAACATATTCTAAACCTTGAATCTTGTTAAGTAATAAAGATGAAAATGAGTGGTAAGAACTCACAGCTGCCAGGTACCAGGCATCTTAGAAATTCCTGTGATCATGTTCATTCTATCCGAGTGCAATGACCAAACACTCCAGCAGCATGGACTTGTTTGGAGGTCCAGCATTCTCACAAAACTGGACAAAAGTTTTGTAAGTAATTTGTAACTCTTCATGAACATGGGCATAGGTGTCAGAGATGAAGAGAAGCAACGTTTCTGTGCAGGGGCTTCAAGGCAACATGTAGTCAATGCACTGGCCTGTAGCTAAGCTTTGCTAAACAAAGTCTTCTAAGAAGCAGTTCTGCACAGGCTTAATTAAACCACTCTTTGCTAATGCTTTAATAAAGGACAGACTTCTTAATTCTGTCATGTCTACCCACTCCTAAACATGCACTTTGCAAATGCACATGTCACAGGGTGTTTTTAGTCTGAAACTCAAGAACTGCTTTATAGTTGAAAATGAAATCTTGTGGACTCAAATTAGCAAGGTACACAAGATCCTGATGCAAATATAACAAAGGAGAGGGAGTAGGAAGGATGTGGGCACTACTTGTATCTTCCCCATTATTCCAGAATGGCCATGCTAATAACATCTGGACAACATCTGTGAAAAGACTCCTACTGCTGTTCTGGTTGAATGTCCTTCAGGCTAATTCAATATAACAATCTGTCTTGGGGAAATTCTTGAGCTCTGAAGAAATCATGAATATTTGAATATTTGCTCAACACCCCAGGGTTAAAAATGCCAAGAAATATCAGTGCCTGTATGTTGGGGTTTATATCTTTCAATATGCATTTCTGTAGCAGTACATGTGCAAGATCACATTGTTTTAACCATGCTGATAGCTTGGTAAGCTTCTGGTCTAAATCACCTACCCCTCCTAGTGTGGATGGCCAACCACAACCTCAGTAGTACTAAATGCTCTGAGACAGTGAAATTTGCCTCTCCACAATGTCCACAAAGTCTACTCATAGATCAAATACTTCTTTGAGGGCTGAGTTGAAACTTCATAATGTCAAATCACTGAACTACAGCAGCTGGAGAGAACATGTGAGGGTCACCTAGTCCAAAACTATGCTCAGAGTGCTTTCTGCCAGGACTGGTCACAACTGCCATACCTCATACTTTCCAACAAAAGCAAGAAAGTGGGAGCTCCATAGTTCTAATGTCGCCAAAGTGAAGAAACGTACGTTGTGAAAGCTCCTCAAATCTTGATTTAAAGGGATTTGCACACACTCCAGAGGAGTCCTGAAGATGACTACAGCACTTTGGACATGAAATAATTTCTGTTATTTCCATGCCATAATGTTACCTTTCCAAATTTGTATGCTCTGTGGACCCACAGTACAAGAGAGGCAGGGGTCTTCTTTTGCCATCTGTCTTTGATAGTCTAGCAAAGCTGAACTCTACCTGGTCACTTTATCTTTGAATAGAAACAGCTCTATTCATGGTGTTCTTAGAAAATGATGTCATGGTTATTTACCACCAGTGTAACAGAGTAACAATAATGTCTCAACTTCTGCTCCAGTGACAACACAGTTTGGCACCCACCAGAGAAAAATCAATTTATGCATCAGCCAAACTATAAGTCAGTTAGAGTAGCTCAAAATAGAAAGGGAAAGGAAATAGTAAAATAACATAATAAACTAACAGCAAACAGCAGAAAAAAGGTATTTAAGACAAGTGGTCTTAAATCAATCAAATGTTGTTATTTAAAGATCTATCACAGCCATAACTCATTTACTCACTTAAGGCAATGCATTCAGAGCCTGCATGCAGTCAGAGCAGCATGACATAACGCACTGAGGATAACTTCACACACGGTCTTCACTGATAATGGATTTAAAAGATAATCAACAGTCATTAAATGTAAGCCTACCTTTTTTTTGGAACCAGTGCAAGGGACACATGATAAATAACAAAATCCTGTCATCAAATGTGTTTGCTCATTTTTCAAACACGAAAAGAGGAGTAGCTAGAGAAGTAGAGAGATGTGCTACAAACTGGAATGTGTGAGGGCAGTGATGCATTCAAGCATAAGGCCACACCTGGAAATCATTTGAAATTACTTAGGCAGCCTAAGCTTTGCTAAATTTCTTCATTACTTTATTTGATAAATTCAAAAGAATTCCTCACCAAACTAGATCTCAAAGATATAAATATCTGTGATCTTAATGTCTACATGCAATTAAAGCTTCTCTTTTCCCAGTTTAAGAACCGAGTAGCTGTGACACAGTTAAGTGGTAATTGCCCACTTTTATAGGACATAGGCTGAACTGGCAAGATCCATGAAATTAGATTATTCAGTTACACAGCAGGTAGAAAAGACAGGAGATAGGAATGAAGGAACATCTGCAAGGAAACACCAGTCCAAAAGAACACACTGCAGATGCTTATGAAGTACCAGCTGTATTGCCTGAACTAAATACATTTTAAATCCCTTGCTATATTATATAGCTGGATACACTGATTAAATCTTTGCTTTTGGGAAAAAGAAAACTTTCCAGTCTCATGTATCCTACGTCTGTCATAGCCTGCATTAACTCAGAAGCCATCTTATAGAGTTCAGAGGACGCCAAACATGCAAGAATGTGAGTAGTTTTTGTGTGCTTTAGGTAGTGCCTGTGTGCACACACTTGCACGTGTACTTTCATGATAGTTTTCTCATGCCATGTTTTTACTAGAAGTACCAGACAAGAAGATCTCAAAGTGCTGCTTAAGACCCCAGAAAATCTTTGGTTTCCTCAAAACATACAACTCTTGGTAATTCTAAATGCACATCAATCTCACTTAGTAGTTTCTCTCCAAGCAGTGCCATCTATTGGGAAAACAAATAAAAATTCAAGTTTTACTTGAAAATATACAAAATACACCTCACTGGATATCGACAAATTTATTCTTGCCAAGCACTGATCAAAAAAGACAGAGAAAAAGAATGAGAATCAACTGTTAAACAACAAAAGTGTAGAACAATGACTCTGAACAGCATGCAGCCCATTCAGTGGAGAAAACCTGCTACCAACACCTCCAACCACAAAAGACAAAAGCATTTTTGATCAGTTTAGAATCCACTTTTATCCAGAGAGATAGAGAAAAAAACAAGGATTCAGCTGAGAGAGCAATGGGAAAACTTCTCAAAATTTAGATGAATTAATGTCTGGAGATAATTGTAAAACAGACTAGAAATGAATTCTGCCTGGACACTATCAAAATGAAGTTAATGGATCTGAAGTTAGTAAAACCTAATTCTGGGGGAGTGCTGATCTGATACGGAGTTCACTAAGTCATAGCAAGAACAAAAGGACAAAATGGTCTTCTAAAGACTCCCAATAAAGCATATTTCTTGGCCTGCAGAGTGATGGCAACAAACTGATTAAAAAGATCAACCTTGTTGTTCAAGATAAAAAGAATTTCAAATAACTTCACACAATATATAAATTCACAAAAAGTAAGCATTTTGGTTAGTAAAATCCTTAACTTGTAAAGATTTTAAAATTAAATTAATTAAATTAATTAATTGCTATAATACTTAATTTTTCAAATTTCATCCACCTATGAATTGCAGGCTAGAACCAGCATTTCCTCCTGGGCAGTTTATTCTACATTGTTCCATGCCGCTGTCTCCTCCACTATTTCTAGTCTCCCTGGCAGCTGTCACTGCTGCAGGCAGCCAAACAGCCTACACAGGACCCACTAGATTTAACTTAGTCCCATAAGCTAGAATTCTTTTCCCCCTTCATATTTTTTCCTGAATTTACACTTTGTTTTCTGTAGCAGATGAGGTGAAAAAATCCTTGAACTTACTGTGCATCCTGTACCCCAGCTCCCTGTCTGCTGACACTCAGTTCCTAGACTCCATAAATGTTTTTCCGATCTCCATGCACAGCAGTACAGCCCTCATATCCTCCTCTCTAAAATAAATAAATATATTTAATAAATTAAATAAGTATTTCTAGAGGGATTTGATGGGGTGGGATGTCTCCAAAGAAAAGGGTTAATTTGCAATAATGCCCTTCATCTTAAGATAGCTACAAATATGTACCTTAGGAACTAATTTTTATCACCCCTCACTATATTAAGTGTCTTATGGCTGACCAAGAAAAATTCATGTGAAGAATATTCAAGTTTTGCAAAAAGGGGTATGCTGCCACTCAAGCTCCTGCTAAATTCCTTCTGCAAATTTTACCAAACACACTGAAACCTAGTAGCAAAACATGCAACTGTGTGCAGAAGGTTAGAGAATATTATCCTTGTTTTGGATATCAGCCACAATCCTCGCACTCTGTTAGATAAATGATAAAAGATACCAGCAAAGTGTAATTTGTCCTGGCTCAGAAGACCTAGAAGGTCTTTGCAGTCCTTTGCTGCAGTCAGTCTACAATCAAAACCAGGCAATATTAGCGTTCAAGATGTTTGAGTGATTTATTCACTTTTTCCTTCAACAAGTACATCTGCATTCTGCTGAGCCAGTTTTCTCCACCATTATCCCACAAACTAGCCACATTTATGAGGCTGAATGCCATCTGAGAGGAAGGAGGACTCTTCTGACTTGTGAGCGAGAATCTTTTTTCAGCACCATGGGAGGACCATACAGCTCATAGTGGGGGGGAAATGCAAGTTGGTTCTTTCTTTTGCAAACTTACATGGCTTGCCTCGCATTTTAGAAGCTGGATCTAACAATGGACGCATGTCATTACATGGCATCATGTAATGGATGTCTGAAAGACACCAAAGCTAGATGGTCCTGATTTATTCCTTTTCTTTGATTAAAACATACTTGTGAAATGCAGAACAAAGAGAGGGTATAGCAGAGAGAAGAGCCAGTGGTGTTCTTGAAGAGTTACAGGATTTCCCTTCACTGATTATCTGTGTCTCTGATTTCTCAATCAGTCAAGGAAAAGAAGACAAATAAAACTTTCCAGGATTACTAAATGCAAAATTTATTATAAGAATTCTTTATAATCTCAGGATTATTAAAAATACCTAAGTTAGCTGCTCATGCTAAATGGCCTATGCATAAATTATTGAACACTAGTTTAAATTCTCCACAGTTTAGCTATTTAATGTAAGATTCCTGTTCATTGTAGTATCTGTAGAATGAAACATGACATACGTATTCTTCCTGATTTACAGAAACTACTGTAAGAACTTAAAGCTCATCTGACCTTCAAGGAGTGATGTGGTAGCCTAACTGCAGGCGCTAAGTATCATGGTATATGTTTAGCTTCCAGCTGCTGGCCCAGAGTGGTGCAGGTCTCTAGCAGCATAGATTCTGCAAGACCAGATCTCTCCAGGTGTTCCTGGAGCACTCAAAATGTCACTACACATTTATGTTCAGCACTTGACCTGTAGTGTCTTCTCAACTCTGAATGCCCAGTGTCCAGCACTACACAGGGCAAGAACACCACCATGGTAGTTTCTAGGCAGTTCTCATGAGCTTTTTACTATCAGCATCTGATTTTGCAACTGCTTAGAAGTGAGACTTCTCCAGAACATAAGGAAGTAACAGGCTTTAAAAGTGGGCAGAGTAAACCATGTGGTATTTCAGATGTGTACATATAAAGTAATGCTGGCTGTTGTAAAAAGGGGAAAAAGAACAGGCATTGTTTGTTATACGAGGGGAAACAAAACATCAGCATGAGACTCTAGGGGCTGAAGTCCTGATGCCCACGTTTGACACCGACCTTCTTTGTGCTGAACATGTCCCTTACCTCTCAGGAGCTGTTTGCCTAGAGCTTGTCATTTTGTCTCCTCTGGTGGAATAAACAGCTTATTAGCTTTGTCTCAGCAGCAGGCTAATGTAGTCACACAGGCTTTGGACAAGAGCAGGCATGCACCTTGCCAAGTCAGAGGGTAGGTCATTGGCCCAGAGATGGCCACAGGGTGAAACCGGCAGCTGGTGGGACCGTGGCTATGTTGGGAAACGGCTCAATCCTCAGAGTGAAAGAAATCCATGGCTCTGAAAGGTCATCCCACACAAGCGGACACTCTGCCGTGACCTCCAGTCAGGCTGCGTTTCGTGTCAGCCACACTGAACAATGAGCAGAAATGGCACAACTGTGCTTGCACGCTTGCCAGGATTTCCTGTCTGCCAATAGTCACTGCTTACTCAACCGTGTATTAAAACAACTTTTACCACTTTTTTCCTAAATACTGACACAAATTATCCATATGTATCAGTTTTTAGTAAAACAGATTAACTGGCTGCACATGATCTTTTCATACTTAATCTCTCACAGAAGATAGGAAAAATTAATTATGAAAAGTATGCTACATCCAAACAATTTCATTAATATGCTGTTAATAGAAATGGCACTGCTATAGATTATGCTACAGTAAAAATAATATTTGTAATAAGAATTATTCAAGCAGATAAGCTCAGTGGGGAAAAAAGGACAAAATTCCTATCATACAGGCTTTGGAAAGGCTTATCCTTTTGTCCACAAAACCTGACCTCTTTAGTTGGTCTGATAAAAGTAATTCTTCCCACTTCTTCCTTGGTTGCCTCTTTGACATCCTTCAACTGTTGGGGCAACATTATTGCAAATTACTATCAAATGATGCAATTTATACTTTTTTTGCATAATATTACAGAATCCACTTAGTATACCTGTTTAAGTGGTGAATGCGGTTTAGAAGGGGGAAAACACTAATTTACATTTTTAAGTATCTTCTAACATGGAAAAGACACTGTCAGTGTGAAAACCAGTAGGGAATAGGAGATGGCACAGAATGGAAGGAATGATCATGCCACATTTAAGGATGCGTGATCTGTTTCCACAGAAAAAGGTTAGAGAGCAACAAATTCTCAGTTCATTTCAGTAACAAATGAAGACTGGCTAGGGTAGGAAGTTTCTGGGGGGAAAGCATTAGCCCATATGTACAGAGCAGCCTCTGGTGGTCTAAGAAAAAATGATAATGTTTATAACTAAGGATAGAAATATGTTTTTTAAAAGGATGTATGTACATATTTAGCTATTTTACTCAATCCTCCACTCAACACATTAAAAACCAGATGCTTTTAAAATGATCTGTCAATATGCTTGTTAAAATCTGAACAGTAAGAGTATTAAAATTCATATGCATTCATTAGCACATTATATAAAAGTAAAATGCTTGTGTTTAATCATTCCATAAAAGTATTATAGTCAATGCTGATTATCAAAAGTTTTTTTCCTGGTTTGCATTGCTAAAATTGAAATAAAATTTACAAGAATGTTACAGAATTGATGACATTTTCTGTCTTCACTTGTGAATTCAGTTGGCAGATGTTTTCAAGAACAAAAAAATCTGTCTTATTGCAAAACATATTAAGCAGGTTTTCCTGCCATAATGTTTGACATGATGTTTATTACCCAGACCAAATCAGTTCCTTTAACAAGCCATAATGTATGCCAGAAAGTACATTATTTCATAGTTAAGGAAACTTCCAGCATGAAACAGTAAGTACTTTGATCTTTCAAGAGCACTATGCTTAATGCATTACACACTGCCATAGTCATTTTCATTTATACGCATTTTGTACAAAAATACAGTGCAGTTTGGTATTTTGTATTTTGAGATTCAGCTTTTACACAGTCTTGAATACCCCAGCTATTTTTTTTACTATGAAAATAAAGAAAATACTTAATAATAATAAACATAATTACCAAGGAAGAGTTCTAATTCTCTGGTTCTTGGAAAATCCAGCTGCATAAGTGGGAACATCGACCAGACAGTTTTAATTTGTTCAAATGGCATTTCCTCATTAGATCACAACAGATCTCAGTGACCCTCTGACAACATAACTGAGGATATTTATTCCTTCTGCTTAACAGTCTGAAACAATTTCTCCAGCATATTTGACACAACCATGTTTTTCCTTCCATGTTAGATAAGTTAAAGCCTTCCTGTAAGGAAATTTTTTGTCTAGTCTATCCATGCTTTTTCCTACTTGGCAAAGTTGACATAAGGCCTGCTCAGGTTTTTCAAAACTCTTTGATGAGATCATTATAAATCTTAATATATACCACCCTTAAATATCTCTGTTGAGTGATGGCATGTTTTATGTCAAGAGCCTAGTGAGTCAAATGTATCCTGTACTATACTATACTATACTATACTATAATGTACTGTACTGTACTGTACTATACAGGAGGATTGTATCTGAATTGCCCTTTGAGATCACCCCAAACCACCACCAACACAGCAACCTGTGGAGGCAAGTCCCTGGGTGCAGGCAGAGAGCAATCCTGCAATATGGACTCAAGCATGGGAGGCAAGAAAATAGCAAATACGGCATTGCACCTCTTGCAATCACCTACAGATTAGCAGTTCTGACCAACAGAGTAAAAGGAACCCTACTGATGGTCCAGTTTTGTTTCATAAATTGATAAGCAAAGAAATTGCATTGGTTTGTCCCATAATACACTAAAGCAGGTATGCTTTTCTTTCTGTCTCAAAAAACTGTACTAGAGTCTACTAATTAAAAAAACCCCAAAATAATAATTTCAGAATACAACACCAAGCTCATCAGAAGACCCAATTTCAATTTACTGGACTGGGGAAGGAAACTACCAACCACACTTGCACTAAAACATATACTACTTTCCCTGATTTGAAGAAAATCAAATAAAGAAAACATCAACAGTCACCTTTAAGGCATGGAGCCGTGCAGAAAGGAAAATGGGATGGAACAAGAAATTTTATATTTTGGGGGGATCAAACCTACTGAAACCAAATTTCACATATCAAGAGGCAAGAGTCATGAGAAGGTAAAACTGCTATAAAGATTTTGAAAAAAAGGTTCACTTTCAACAAGGGAACACTGAACCTGTATGCTGACTAGACTACTTTTCAGACAAAACAGCAGCACTGTCCACTGGATTCTTTTAAATTAAAACCTTAAGTTAAAACCCTCCTCTTAAGGAGGAGGGTTTGGCTAGTGGATAGAATAGCATCTTATAAAACAGATGCAAACAGAAAACATGGTGCCTTGTTGGTGACTTTGAGTAGATATATATGCATTCCTTTGTTTCCCATACTCAAGTATTTTTCAAAAGACAATAAATATTTATGGCATTAGTGACAGTCTTGTATCCAAGTTACTAACCCTTTTAACTAGCCAGCACAATTATATTTCTTCTACAAAAATTGTTATGCTAAAAAAAGATTAGCAGGGGCATATTAAAATTTAAGATGATTCTAACATGTATCTTACTGGATTTTTTTCTGTTTCTCACCGCAATGACATACTTTTTTTTAGTTTGTTTTACCTTCACTGTGGAGTTTCTGATATGTTTTACTGTTGAATGAAAATGCTGACTTTCATAATAAGGGTTTTGGAAATTATATGACTCAGTCTGGAATGTATAATGCATAGTATGTACATGAAGCAGAATGTGCCAATGTGCATGTAATATTGTTTGTGCCCCCTGCAGAATTAGAAATCCTCCGGTAGCAGTATTATAATGATCCCATGCTGGTAGCATTACAAAGTGCAAAGGTTCACTGAGTCAGAAAAGGGCAAGGGACAGAGCTTCTTTATCATACCATTCTCAAATTATTCTAGCTTAAATATTTATTAATATATTAGCAAGTTTTCTCCTTTATCTGCCTTCAAAAGTTTAGCACAAACACAATGGATGGCTGCTCATATAAAAACAGTACATCACAGGGTAAATTTGCTACCACACAAGATGAACACTGGTATTTTCCATAATACACTATTAATTTGCCATGTGATAAAAACTATCAGGCTGTAACTACCGCTTCCCATGTAATGCATACATGTCATGTATGCATTTATAATATAATAAATAATAATAATGCATACATGACATGTGAAGGTAGTATGTTGCCTAAGCTTCACTACAAAGTCTTTTCTTATGAACACCTCTGTTTATAAAATGGTTTTAAAGAAGTCTTTCTTAAATAATTTCTTTCTTGGTAACATCAGTGAATTCCTCTGGGGTTTATCTGAAGTTTCCCTTTGAAATTAGAAAGAAATTTTCTGTAACACTTCCAAAGCATCATGATCAATAAATGACCAAAAATACCAACAGAATAAAGAGCCAGGAACTCTGTATAAACTCTTGAATTCCATCTCAGTAATGTGTTTGTTTTAAGCAAAGCATGCTATTTATTAGCCAATATAGGTAGTAAACATACGCATGCATCAATAAAGAAGGGCAAACAAAACCAAAAGAAACTTACTCTAATATAGATCTGCATAGTTTCTTTTTCTTTTTGTGGATTTCGATACTTTTCATAGAAGTCACGTCGCTTCTTGGTTTCCTTCTGGATTTTATCTTTTCTTTCTCTCTTTTCTGCAGGTTCATCTGAGATATCAGAAGACAGCGGTACTTGGGCTTTTGTCTTCTCAACTTCAATATAGTTCTCATTGGGATTCAGAACTATTACTCCATAGCCTTCCTGTTTTAGAAGAGAGTCACACAGACACACACAAACAAGAAGAAATGTGAAAAGGGGAATTTAATTCTTGAAAATGCTTTGCATTTACTTTAATGCTATTTAGAACTTTTTTATTTATTTCAGCAACTTCACACAACATCATTTATAGAAAGGTTTTTAAGCATATTCTGACATTAACAGGATATTGATGTGTGAATATGTATCAGTGCATGTACTTATACTCATACACATCCCTCAGCATCAGAAAAGTTGCCTGTTTTACCTTTAAAATAATTTAATATGTTGTTTTATTCATAAGCACTTTATATGACTTTTTCAGAAAACAATACAGGAACTAAAAGCAAAATGTTGCTTTAAGAACTCTACACAATAATGAATAAAAAGCTTTAAGCCCAGCCAGCAAAAACCTTTAAAATAAAAAGGATTGAGAGATTTTATATATAAAGATAGATACATTAAAGAAAGCATGTGAAAATTATTCACCACATTTTAAAATAGTAAAACCTTTTGTCTAGCTGACAATAAGCATACCATGCAGACGCAAATAGCAGCAGTAACAATGAATCAATACCAAAACTGATTCAGTGGTGTTGCTTACAAGTCAACTCTTTATGGTGGGTCTGACTATTTAGCGCATCTTTAAATCTGCTGTAAAAGTTCACTGGGATTATATTGTATATCCAACAAATGCAGAACAAATTTGTGGCCTGCAGGATGCTTTTGAGTGCATAAGGTACATTTTTTTTGCCTCGGGAAATGAGCTGGTTGAAAAAAAATAAATTTATGAATGAGAAATAAATCTTGAACAAACCAGCCAATCAAATGTTATGATTTTTAAATGATGGCAAATCACAGAAAAAATCATAATATTTACTGAAGATATAATTGCAAAGGGAAAGGGAAAAAGAGAAGCACATGCATTTAACAGATATGTCCCTAAAGTTAGTGTGAGCTCCCAGTCAAAATCAAGCTATCCTTTCGAAGTAAATTTTAATAAAGACTTACTTTCCAGAAACATCTATATTGATTATCTAATGGAACAGCTTTATTCCAGCTTCTCACTTGGTGCTTCATTTTGCACTCAGTCCTGGCATGAGGATCAAAAGAGGTCCCCCATACCTAGCTGCCCAGAGCAAACCAAGTCCACCCCAACAAAAGATACTTTATTTGGGCTTGCTTTATTCTTTTCTGTAGAGCCATTCACAAATCTTGTAGTTCATTGTGGCCACTGTCAGGTAGACAGACTGTCACTCACTGATTTTCTACAGTTGGACACACTTGACTAGCTATCAAAATCACATCCGAAGGGAGTTCCTACCCCTTATCCTTGTGCCCTTCTCCAACGTTTGCTGTAGCTTCTCCTCCCACCAAAAAACAAGTTAAAGGGCACAATTACACTCTGCTAAACAGGGTGAAATAGAGGCATTCAGGATACTACCTCTGGCATAAGCAATGTAGTAAAAAAGGGTCACAAAGAGAAAATTGTCTCCTTGTTAGATGCAGCACTATAAGGGGTCTTCTGTCACATGATTGCCTGGCCCTGCCTGCCATGAATTTAACTGGGATAGATATAAACAAAAAGCCAAAATGTAAATAAACAATAGGGAATAGGTGAAAGAAAACAGAAAGAAAAATTTTAAAATCTATTCACACCATGCCTGGCCATATTAATGCACAATGCCATACTATAAGCACATGAATTTTACAGCTTGGAAAATTTCAAAGCCCAAATTCATCATGGAGAAGAATGTGGCTTACAAATCTTCCTAAACTGCACATCTCAGATGAAAGGATAGTTTTTCAGCCTGCTACTGCTGCAGTTTTTGCAGTACTTGGCAGGCTGGTAGTTTTGGGGCTCTTCATCCTCTTGACTTGCTTGTTCTGAGCAGAGACTTCTGTTTATTAATTTGTTTTGTTTTCACAATGCAAAATTCATGTGTTTACTACAGACCTAGAAGTTTGAAACTCCATGCACTTCAACCTGATCACAAAAGAGTCACAAAAATAATCAGAGAAGTGAAATTTGTCTAAGTTATTGATCATGCAAATTAAAATTACATTACTTATTTGTCCCCTTTTATGAGGATACAATGACAATTTTTCATGTAGACAACCACAGGTGAAATAAGATTCTATTTTTAAATTCACTATTTTATAAATCAATTAAAGGATTTTTATTAAATATATTTTAAGCACTGCAACAACTCCCTTTATATTTTTTCACAAATTCTCCCAGACAGCTGGCCTTTCCTGACAGTAGAATTAAAATAATTAAGTAATAACTAAACTTATATTATTTCCCCCCTTCTATTATGGGAAAGCCTAAGTCTTTCCCTTTGGAAAGTAGTATCTTTTTGGACTGTTTTGCTTACATGATATGGTGTATCTCCCTTTCCCTTGTACTTCTGCATCCTAAATTTCAAGAAGAAAACAATGGCACCAGAAAGAAGATTTGAGAGTAACATATAAAAATCAACATAGAAAACCAAAATTACTGGTGAAATAAAGCCAATTACAACCTCTCTCATTCAGTCTTTATCTGAACATTTTCTACTGAAAATAAATACTCTGCTCTAAATAACATTAGTGTAAACAATATGGCTTTCAACTTCAATTAATTTAAAAAAAAGTAATTTTTGTGGGCGTAGCTACACCATTCAAGTTCAGTGCAATCAGAAAATGAAAAAAAAGGTGGAACACTAATGCAGTGAATTTGAGAAGCTTGCAAGTCAATGCAAACTTCAGAACACAAGACCACTAATATCTTAAAAAAGGCCTTTAGCAAAATTTAATGAGAAGATAGAGTCTTTGGCATAGGTGTTAACACAGCCAAAAATCACATTCATTAAAAAACATTGTTTAAAATGAAAGTCCTGCTCAGAGACACCTTTGCACGCAGGACAGCATTCATCTTTTTTTTCACAATAAACAGTCCTGCAAGCTAGAAAGTATTAAATATGCTATTACTAAGTATTACTTTGCTATTTGTTAAATCAGTGTCACTAAAAATACCAATTTCAGCCATGATGAGTTTACATCATTATTAAAACATAGCGACCTATGACTTAAGTAGCAATCATCTAGGAGGATTTCTAAATCTTGCCACACCCAGCGGTATTAAGTGGTATGCAAACATTAGGCAATGTAGTATTTTTCAACATAACAGCAGCTTTCAACGTCACAGTTTTCTCCTCTGTGACCAGTGTGCACACACAGAGAAACCACTCTATAAAAAGTTTTTTCATGATAAAAAGCTAAGCTTTAAGGACACTATCCCCTCATATCCATCAATCTTCAGCCATCAGTGTACCAGTGATAAGACCTTATAATTATGGCAGACACTGACAAATGGAACTCCCAGCCTCTAATCTACAAAATTACAGTTTCTCTCTAAGAATAAAGCACCTGATTAACATCTCTTCCCCTCACGTGGTAGTGCTTCAAGGTAAGTAAAATTTAATCTACACTAACTCCTACCATTCTTCAGGTTGCTGCTTCTGGAGGTTTGTGATGATGAAAGGAAAAGCAGGCTTACTAAGTCAAGAGTTGGAAAGAATCATGAACCTCAGTTACAATACATATACTACTAAGAGGGAACAAGGTAGAAGGGCCTTTTCCATTGTAATACATGAGCCAGAAATGGGGCAGTATGTTCTCTCTCTTACTGGAAGTTCAAGGGGGAAAGCTTAAAAAAAAGAACCTCAAAGTATTTGAGGTAAATTTCAAACAGTCTGAAATCTCCCCTGCCTGGCACATGAGAAATGAGCTGAAACCATTCAGATCTGCATATTAATCCATCAGGGCAGGACACAATATGTGACAAAGAGGTCAGAGCCAGAGAGGTATCTTTTGACCTATGTAACTATCTTTTTGGACTGTGAGCAAGGATTTAAAAGAGATCATTCTCCTATGTTTGATCAACCTGAATTTTCAAGTTCAGGTTTCTATTTGGACGGTTGGTAGCAAGATCAGAATTAATTCCTTGGGGAAATGCAACTCAAAGCACTCTGTTCTTAAACCTGCCTGTGGTTAAAACAGACACAGCAATGTCCATTCATCTTTTTGAAAGATGTATGCTCTGTTCATTTCCCATCTTTACTGTGAGAAGGGTACATCTATGTCGCTATTGCAACACTGTAGGTGCAACAGCAGGATGAGGTCATGACAACCAATCAGAAGTCACTAGTGAAGCGTTAAAGTAAACATAGCTGTTGGAGATGCAGCTCAGCTTGAAAAATGCCCCCTCCATTATTTGAGCAATTTTCTCAAGACGTGACCTGTGACTGAAACGCCTGAAATGTCAGTTGATTCTGCTTTCTGTTTCCACCCAATGTACATTTTGGCAACTGCACCCTGCTAACACTGTGATATTTCCATCCCAGATATACCTCAGCCGCCTGAATTCCAGCACTGTGTCCAAGTGCATAAAAATGCCATGCCTCTGCCAAACACACTTTGTCCCGCTAAGTTCCAAACTTAAAACAGCTCATCAGGTTAGGCAGGAAAAGAAAACGTACCACAAAAAGATTCTAGAGGACCACCTGTTGTCTATTATTTTTACATAGCACTTACTCATAAATCATAACACAGGGTAATTAATCAAGCTGTCAAAGAGAAGGTCAAAGGTTATGTGGGCGAGTCAGAAGGTCATGCATGGGCTGATAGAGGTCAGGGTCACACTGCATTCCTCATTATCAAGTTGGGATGAGAGACGGCCCAAGCAAACAAAAGTGAAAGCAGATGGAGAACTGAGTAGATAAAAAAGAGGAGAAAATTTCACAAACAAAAAGAAGTGGAAGAATGTGAGTTACCTTCAAACAAGGAGGAGAATAGCAGAAATACACTGAGATGTTTTCAAAAGACAGCACATAATACAAAGAAACTACAGTTTGATTATTCATATACATTTACTACAACTTTCAATTCACTTTTTTTTTGCAAATACTAAGCAATGCCACAAAAAGTGCATGGTAGTTTTGATTACATTGCACGTCTGAAGTCAATATTTTCAAGGTAAATTAGACAAAAGGAACTTATTACTGTGATTAATGCAGATGGATATGTAAAATTACTTCTAAATGCTTAAGCTCATTCCTTTTTACAGCTACAACCAACAGATATTCAATACAGAAGTTATAACCTGCTTGAATGATGTTTAAAGAACTGTACATTCATATACACGAATCTTTAAATACACAAAGCATAATAAAAGTCTTTCTAGATGACACAGCAGTTATAAAATATTCTGTCATTACACTGACCTGAATTAGATGCAGAATACTGTACAAAATTAGCTGTCACCCTTTCCTCAAAATCTTTGTTAATCTCATTTTGAGTGTTTGCAGCTTTATCAGCACATGCATCAATGTCAGCTCCTTGGTTACTGAACCGCTGTACTTGGAAGAAGATATAATTAAAATGTTTTGGCACAGAAAAGGTGAAATTGTATCTTTTCCTGGTCCCTGAAGAGTCTGTAAAACATGTAGGATATATTGACAAACATACACCCTTGTCTAGAGCCCTGACATCCTAGGTCACCCAGCTGCTATTTATTTCAAAACATTCACTTTACACTTACCCAAACTGCCACCTGCTGTGTAACTAACTTTTAATGGATATTGGAGCTATAGAAACAATAAACTCTCCATTTCCTCTCTCTTACTGCCTTCTATTTGAACACTGCATTACGTCCAAAGGTATTTGCCTGCAGAACTGTATTAATCTTGTTTCACAATCTTTATGCTGGAAATTATGCCATGACTATGTCTTACTTTACTATTTGTTATTTTGGTGCTAGTGCAGCTATACTAAACAAATCAATGCTCAAGGCTACAAAAACCTACCAGAAAAGCTGTTCCCATATTTTGAGTTTACTGTTGAAAAGTTTTGAAAAGAATTAATGTTTTACATCTCTATAATTAGCAACCCAAATATGTCTATGTGTTAGATCTGCAACCCTGTTTATGCCGTTTGTTCACAAGGTCAAACTGAATAAAAACATCCATGAATTAAAAGGATTTTTACATCCTCAGTTGTTTACTGTATCCTTTATAGGGAACTTCCATGCCTTCACAAGCACTAGTTTCACTAGGATTTGGAGCAGAAAATTATTTCTAGTGGCAAGTGAGATAGAAGAAACAATGCTATAGTATTAATTTAATTCTGTGAATTAACAGAAAGAACAATGCTCATGCTCAACTGCTTCAAAACATTGTTTATTAAACATCAGACCCATCCCTTTCTCCCTGATGCGAGATTTGGGCTATTTGTAGAAATGCCTGGAGACCGAATGGTAGTCAATCCACCCCAGCCATGCAGGCAGGGCTGCAAATAATCTGTCCACAACTGCCCAGGCTGTAAAACCAGATTCTGCTTTTCTTCACTAAGTACAAACATTTTTGGAGTCCATACATTCTCTGAAAGAATGAACCCACCAGTTTGCCCTCAAGATATTCTACAGGAACCCCATCTGTAAGTAAAGTCTGTACTCCAGAAGTTCATCCTCTCCCCCACTGCCTTAAAAAGCTATTTTAAACTCTTTTCCAACAAAAATTTCAAATGCTTCAGAGAGGTACAAGA